>NW_020290775.1:0-105631 GCF_003184695.1 Aspergillus brunneoviolaceus CBS 621.78 | reverse complement strand
AAATGAACTCTTCCAAGAATTACAAGAGAAAGTTGTCTGTTATCGAGACTGCAGAGAGGGGGGGGGGACCCGTCAACTATTTTCCTCCGGGTCAAACAGCTTCAAAGATGAGACTGAGAGACTGTCATCTTCGTGTTCAGGGCAATTCCCTGATCGGGTAAGAACAAGGCGGCATTGGGCGATGTCTGCAGTTGATCATCACATCGTTTCATGGCTGAGTAATAATGAGCGGCAGGAAGAAGTGAAAAGGTAGCTGTAGGTCCAGTGTACTACTACATAACTACAATGTACTGTACTAAGTAGGTAGTTTAGGTGCAACACCCTCCCGTTGTTGAGTTGGATTCGTATCCATGTATGTACCTACAGTAGCGCCATACCGATCCATTACCACTAATCATGCAAGATTCGATACATGACCCCGCAGGCTGACAGTGGGGCAGCACTCAATTGACACTCAGTTGCAGGGGTGACTAAGCTTATGTCCCGCCTAAGTCCGATTGCTCTTGCCGCTCTGGGTAGGATTGGCGATCAGTGGGCTGCAGAGTGACAGTACCATACCGTAACGGAAGTATGAAACACTGGCAGCTTATCTTCCTTCCTTCCTTCAGATTGTTGTTCATCAATAGAGACTCCAAGACTCGCTCCAGGCTTGCTAAGCAAGCGAATAATTGACTTTGGAGTCAGCCTCAAGGGTTTACGAGCAATCAGTCAACCCAGCACTGTCCTTTGTCCTTTCCGCCGCGCCCCCCCCTTCAGTCGTCTACTGTCTCCTTCTCCTCTATTCCTCTTCTTCGATGCTCATCTGCAAGACTTTTCCTTTCCTCTACATCTGAACACTCGCAATCATGGCCTTGGGACAATACTTCCGGTCTGACTTTACTGTATTCCCTAGCTACCTTGCCTTTCGAACGACTGGGAATGACTTCAGGTCTTCCCATGGATATGTACTCTCGCCAGCTGTCCAGGATGCTCAGACCCAGCTCCGCAAAGAACTCTAGCTGTTGCCCGTCCCATGGTTTCAGCAGACTTTGAGAACTCGCCAGACCTCCCCCCACCCCCCCTCCGGGGAGAGTCCCAGCCTTGGCTATGGTTGCTCTCTGGCTGATCCTGTCTGGACTCGGGCGTCTCTTCGCCTGTCAGCTTGGGATTCCCCAGCTTGCATTTCCGGTAGTCAAGTACAGTAGGTTCTCGGCCTGAACCACTCCGTTGTCCGCTTTGCAGCGTAGGATGCCCCTCCTTGGCAACCATCTATTTAATTTCTCCTGCTGGCTGCTCTTTACAACTTTTTTTTCTTTATCTTATTTCTAGCCCTGCTCTGGACGAGGTATCACCCGTCTATCGTTGTCTATTCTTCTTCAGCCCCAGGGCTCCTGTATCTATCTCTACAGCCTTCATCTAACTGCAGTATTGCTCTCGGCTTACATTTACCACCCCACACAGTTTTACTTTCCCTGACTCTCAAAAACTGCTTTAAAATGGGATCTCCTGGCATCGACCTCGATGTCGCCCCAAATCCTCGCACGAAAGAGGAGAATCAGGAACGGTAAGTACCACCGACTTCAAGAGGCTTGTTCTATGCTGATTGATTGCAGAGCGTTCATTGCAGCTTCGAGACGGAAAGATAGAAGCCTCGATGCCCGCGTGGAGTCGGCCAACCGGGCCTCCAGCCTGCACAAGCAACGCACTGGCAAGGCTCTTCTCATCAGCAGAGACATTGTGGAGCGAGAGGCAATGTACGAAGAGGTGGATGACCGCTACCAAGAGAAGATCAACCGGATGCTGCATGCTCAGTCCATGCAGCTACATGCCGAATTTAACCGGAACCTAATGGCCGCCTGGCATGGTGCGCGTCCCGGCGGTGGTCTGCATCAGCGGCGAGCTGCAAGTGCACATATGAACCCGCGCGCTTCGATCAACGGCATACGCAAAATGAGCCTTGATCTGTCCGGGCTGCGATCTTCCATCGCAGAGGACTGCAGGGTGCAACCCGGACCAATGACTAGTCCGCTGTCGGCAAACCCTAGCAGCTACGTGCTCTCCCCTAATTTGGACGGGACTGCGCAGTCGCCGTCGTATCCCAACGTTGTTCCTGCTTCGGCGGGCCAAGTGCCATCCTACATTGCCCAGGCGGGCGGACCCACCTGGTCCCCCGTTGCCCACCAGCAGCAGCAACTCGGCCCGCAGCAGCCCTTCCGGTCACCCTGGACTGCAGGTTATCTATCCCCTCAGCTACAGCAGCCTACAGCCTCTCTAGGAGAGATGGCCGCGATGCCAGTGCGGCAGTTTAGAGACCGGATGGCGTCCGCACCGGTCATCCCAGTCCACACCATAGCCGCTTCTCCTTTGATGGGCACTCCTGCCGTGGGAGGAACCACAACCACAGCTGCTGCTACCATGACTTCCCCAACTCCGGCGATGAGCCGCCCGGTCAATGTGATCCAACACAACCGCGTCCGATCGGAGCCAGGTCAAATAGTTCTGGCACACGGCCTGCCTGCCACTACAATGTCGCAAATGAGCTCCCCGCGCGGCAGTGGGCAGGACATGGGGTCTTCTGCCGAGCCTATTATCCCAACGCCCGACTTATGTCCTACGCCGAGTACACCACACTCCCCTCATTCCACAGGGCAGAACGGTGGTGTTTGGGGACTGGACCTGAATAAGGAGGAGGGTGTGGAGGTGACGTACCAAGCTGATCATCTGGATCCCGAATATGATGAATTTAGCCGCTTCGCATTTGGATTGGGCAGTGGCAGCCAGCTACCGGAGGCGGATGTGGGTTTTGACGAATTCTTTACATTGGAAGAGTACCCCATCAGTGCTTGATGCGTGTCTCGTTGGTTTCTCTTCTTTCTTTCTGTGACTCTACATACTATATTTTTAGTTTTTGTCTTATTACTCGATCGGTTGGGAGGGATTGAGGCAGGAGTGCTTGTGCATGGGCTGGACTTATATTTGTACAATTTGTACACAAGGAGGGGAGGTGGAGAAGTACAGCAATACCCGAAGACTATGGCGTTGATGGGGTTTGATCTGCGAGCAGGAACGGACATGCGTGATGGATATAGTGATTTATCTACTACTACTACTACTACTTCTGATACTACTACTATTACTACAAAATAATGAGAGACGATGGCCTTACCTATGTTTCCAATCCTTTTTTTTCTTCGGTATCAGACCTCCCAATCTGACTGCAGACTATGCATCCAAACGAAATCGATCAGCATCCAGGACAAGCCCGATCCGTGGAAGAAGCAAGAGTTTTTCTTCTCTGCACGGAATTAGAAAAAAAAGGGTGGGGAAAAGGGCTGGAAGTAAGGGCAAGGCACACACCCACTGCATCCACCCGCAGCGTTACATCGAAGGACGGACAAGCCGCAAACAGCGATCAATCGATCCCTTGCCGATCAAATCTGGAGAAGTCTGGGAGTTAGCAAGCAAGCTGCCAAAAAAAATTTCTTTCACCTTCCTTCCCATTATTCTTTCGCATTGTTCTTGCATCCTATGTCATGGTGGCATATTGCGGGATTTTGCAGAATTTTTGGAGTCGTGTGCAGTTTCTTCAATTGATGGGGCTCTCTCAGAGGGTTAAGTTAGTGGTTGGTTGGGGGGTTTGGAGTTGCAGTCTGTAGTACTAGGTAGTCACAGCTGTATCTGGGATTGTAGATGGTGTGCATACCAAGGGAGAATGATGATTTCGTAAAGGGGTACAGTAGTGCTGAGGAACTACGAGTAACCAAGCTTCTGTCTGCCATGCGAGGTTATCGGGGATAGAGTGCTTATTTTGTGTGTTTGATTTGTTGTCGTCTCTGCTTGTGGACTACATACTGTAAGTAACTACTGGACTATGGTGTGGTGGTGTGGTGTGGGTTGGTGTGGTGTGGTGCTGGAATGTGTGATTGTCGGTCTGGTGGTCTGGTGGTCTGGTGGAGTCTAATCTGGTCCTGATACTGCGAGCTAAATCAACCAGGTAGTCCAATTCTGCCTGTGTAGCAACTTCTGGACCTATAGCTAGGTTCCTCTTGAACGTGCAAGTTGGAAGAAAGTCTTGAGGCCGATCAGGGCGGGCTGGCCAGTGGCCCCATTCCCAAGCTTGTGTGGGGGTGGGTTTGAACTCGGTGGTAACGTTAATAATGGTTCAACTAATCCCTCCATCTCAACTCTAATGACTGATACGTCGATTGATTGGATCCATCGGGGTGGATCGTTGATTTATTTTGGGTTCTGGTCTGTGCTGAGTGCAGGTGTGCGTGCGGCAGTGGGCTAGTAATTACAGGGTTTGTATCTGCATTACCGATTTACTTTACATGTCCTGTCCGATAAGGGCGCCGGCTAATGCACGCAAGCGTCCTCTTGGTCAGTTAGTGGTTAGTTAGCTGGGTTCTGGGCCTGACTATCAACGCACGATGGTTTGATATCTTTGGTAAAAATTTATTGATTTATTGAAACTGAGTTTGAGAGAGACGTTTTTGGGGGGAACAGGGATTTGAAATCTCAACTGATTCATAGCTAGCTGATTCGCTACGAGTGGACTGAAGGGTGTTCGGGATTTAGGGTTTGTCAGGCTTAGCGATCTATTATGGATCCAAATGACAGTTCTCAGTATGTGTAGTAGTTTACTGCTCAGTAGGTAGTCTAGGAACTTACTCATAGTATGGGAAGTGTTCGAGAGCCAGGGAGGGCATTGGCCTGGGGAATTATCTTCCGCTTCGATTTTGTCTTCCTGTTCTGCGTACGTAGTCGGGTGATTGACGGTCTAGAATCACCCAGTCCAGTCCTCCCTCGTCTATACTCTCTCTCGCTTCCTATCTCTACCCCCGAACAATCCCTCCCCCCCTCTCTGTCAGTCTACCTACCTACCTATTCGATCATACCTCGTATACAACCCCCTCTTCTGAACACTCATCCCCGATATTCACCCCGAGCAACACCTAAAAACAAAATTCCCTGACTTCGCCACCACCACCAACACCACCAGCAAACACCGTACTGTACATTGATGTACTGGATAGAATTCACAGACCCCCGCTACCTTACCGTCCCATCCCATTCCATCCCATTCCACATAAGCCTGCCTCTCCGCCCAAACCCCGAACAACCAACCCCAGCCCATCCCTTCCTAACCCACCAAGCTACCTACCGAATATCTGGAGGCGAACTACCTACATTACATGTAGTAACCCAAAATAAAAAGTGGATTTGCCGCCGCCGGCGGGGAGGGGGGAAGGGAAACACGGGAGGAGGTGCAGGAGGAGGATTTATCGATTGATCTTTTCCCACGGATAACCCTGAAACTCTATCATCTGTCTCTTGCTGCTCGCTTGCTCGCTCGCTCAGATTGTCCCAAATATTGAGTAGCCGTAGATGCTCACTCGCTCGTTAGCTAAAAGAGACTTTTGCTCGGGGATGGCCGACAGCTGACTGACTGACTGACTGACTGATTGATTGTTTTGGATGGATGAATGGTTGGATTGATCGATCGATCGATCGTCGTACACTGTCACATGCACATGCACACGCATTGATACTAAGGCTTAGAGGCGAAGGTGCTGAGGTTCTAAGGTACGGTAGGGACTGGAGTCTGACCTATTTTGCCATGGGGACTTTTCGTTCTTGTTCTTGTTCTTCATGTTGTTTGATTACTGCCGATTGCTGTTCGATTGCCGAGGGTGAAGGGATGCGCTGGGATGGGAGGATCCGGGCAGTACTTCTGGTTGCCGCCCCCCCTCCCCACCTCTCCCCTCCCCGGTTCCAGGATACTCTTTCGGAGCTTTGCCGGAGATTTCTAATGGAGTCGAGCTAGCTAGGTACTATACTGTAGGTGTTTATGGATGGCTTGATGGTGAGTGGGAGGCGAATCCCGCTTCCTCGGGTGCCTAAGGGCAAGGACCGATGATTTTCCAGTAACGTATTCTCGGCTACATGCGTTCAATAGAGGTAAATATGACCCAGTTATTCGGGTGGCTATCCGTGTATGTATTGTCACTTGATGATGATTAAGCTGATTGAAAAACAAATGATGAAGTGAAGCCAATGCCTGTCTTGGTTGCATCTGCATCCCGTCGTACTCACCTATACAATCCTCCCACTGAACAGCTCCCGTCCAATCTCCCCACTGCGTCGTACACTTACACTCGAGCTGCTGCTCCGGCGACGTCGACTCCGACTCTCCGCTGGATCGGCCGGACTGAGCCCGCTCGCCCGGGCCTGCAGGTTCAGAATATCCGTCAAACTCACCACCCCCACCAGGCGTCCCGAGAGCCGTGCCCCCGGCAGAGCTGACGCAGGGATCGATGGCACCATGGTTGTCGCGCCGAGGAACGACTGGGGCGGGCTTGGCAGGTGCGCAGAGCTGAAATTCGGGGCCTGTAGGCTCGGATTACTGCCGATCGCGGGGGTCTGCGGCGGAGATTGCGTAGTCGTCGGAAGAGGAATGTGCACGGATGAATGAGATGGGGTCGGGGGCCCTGACGAGGCGGGCGACAGGGGATCGGTGACCCACAGGCTGTATCATGATTCATAGTCAGGCCGGGCACTATCTGGAGCAGATACTACTAAACTTACCGGTGAGACTTGGTCGCAACCACTTTGGCCACGGTATGTGCTAGAGTCGAGGTCGGGTTTACGTGGAACACTGGGAATGAGTCCTTGCCCTCTTCCAGGCCACGTGTAGACAGAATAACGGAAATGAAATGTGTACAGGTGTTGCGCAGTAGTGGGAGTGAGGACGACCGGGTGAGTAGCTATCGAGGTCAGCGACGCTTGTGCTATTCGAGGACAGTGAAACATACCTTAACATCGGTTGTTGAAATGTTGCCCACCACATTAAAATGGTTGTCCACCACGGCGATTGATGAAACCCCCTCGTCATTCATGACCTGAAGGGCTTCGCAGAGCGGCCGGTCCCCACTGCAATGAAAATGTCAGTACGTATCACTCGCATCTGCATCTGACAATGGAACATACTTGATTGAGATGACCTCGCGCGAACCAATTCCCAGCTCATGCAAGGATTGGGGATAGAGCTGGTCAATCACCGGGAAGCTACGTCCGTTCTCCCAGAGAAACTTGACCAACCGGTACTGACTGAAGATGCCCACCACTTCCCTTTCCTTTTGTTCATCGACTACCACAACGCGGTGCACACCTCCCCCGAAAGTCTGCACGGCCGTCATCACGTTGGCCGACGCAGGCAGCGTTGTCAACGGTTCTTTCCTTCCCAAATCCTTCACATCCTTCAGCGGAATCTTGATGCCCTGTTTCGCCTTTCGGGCTAGTTCTTCGTACGATGCCAATAACGTTTCATCGGGTTGCGTCAGTCCTGCCGCCAACAGGAGGTATGCATTGAGATCGGAGTAGTCGAAAGTGCCCACGGCAGACTTCTGGTCAGGCGTTTCTCGAATCAGGAGCACCGGAGCTGCGGTATCGATCAAGATCTATGCGTGTCAGTCTTTGTGATAAGAAAAAAAAAAGAAATAAGAAAAAGACCAATAGAAGTGTTTCCTGGCCGCTTACATTCGTCGCTTCTTCAATCCCGGTATCGACCTCCACGAATTTCAAGTCGTTGGGACTGACAAGCTCGCCAATCTGGATTTCCCGCCAGTCCCGACCGGCGAATGCAGAGTTGACATTGCTTGGAGCCGGAGGATTATCAATGAGGCTCTGAATGGCGGACTGGGTGAGTGACGGTTGTCGTCGAGCCCTCGGAGACCCAGGAGTTCCGCGAAGGCTCTCGCTCATGCTTTGGCGGTGCTGGTGACCGGACGTGTGAGATGAAAGTCGGAGAGATCGGTTGCCCACAGAAGTGGTCCAGGAATCTGTGCTGGAGCGGGGCGATGCGATATTCGATCCACTGGAATCATTCTCCGCCGCCGCATCTACAGGATAGTCGGCCATCGTGGGGTGTGGTCGAAGAGGGGTAAATTAGTAAGGGGAGCTCGGAGGCAGGCGATGCCCAACTTTCGGTTGAGATGCAGTAGGTACTACTAGGTAAGTTACAGTACTCCTGCTGGAGACAGCAACGGAGAAAGCGAATCAGAGATCAGATATCAAAAGAGCCTGTCAACGGGCTATAAGCCAAGACGCACAGTCAGAAAAGAAAGGAAAGGAAATCGGCGTCTGGGGACGATGGAGTCATTGAATCGAGTCACAATCACAAGGCGGGGAACAACTGGCGTCAACCGGTCGGGAGTAGCGCGGGGAGGCGGCGGCTGTCAGCCAATTAGCGTCCTCCCGCTGGCTATGCCAGCGTCATTGTATCTTCAGTCCGACGGAGGCCTGGGGCATCCATGTTATACTTCCATGGACAGTGAGCTCACAGGAAATGAAGCCTTGAAAGCCAAAGAAGTACGGAGTACATGCAGATCATTTGCGCGATCACCAGGCACCCGCACGCTTGCAGCCGTACAGGTACATACGAGCCAGAGAGATCTCATGCGCCTGTCTCCTGCAAGTGACATCATACATCATCCATCACGTGTATCCACTCCAGCTAGAGAAAGTCCTGCAGCATACCCCCAAGATCTTTCAGCTTGCGCACTTTCATTACTGCCCGTTTTGAGCCTGCAGGTCTTTGATCAGAAGTCGTTTTCTGTTTCTTAACAGGCGGTTCGGCATAATCCTTGATGCGCCGAAGACAAATGGGATTATAGCCAACGGCACGATGAGTTTTTTTCGAGGTCGCGCGTAAGACCTTCAGTGTTTTCTGCCCAACTTGGAGAGAGAAGGTAGGGGCATCAACAGGGAAGGTCGACTTCTCTGCCCCATCAATTTCCAGCGTCTTCTGGTAGATGCTCTGCACAGATTTCGGCACTTCGCCCATATCCACAACAGTCCAGCCCTCTAACTCAAACCCAACCGTAGCGCCGGCTGGAATGGCAGGACACCCATTCAGCACCACAAACCGCAGTGCTGGCAAGTCACGGAGGTAACGTAGTGCGACAGATGAGATGTTGGACTGAGATTGTAACATCAGGACCCTCAAATTTGCGAATCCCGCGGAGCTCTGTGCCAACTCACTCCACGACCGCACAACTCGATCATTGAGATCAACCATAGGCGCCTCGCTCTCGTCCTGGATGCCTTCATACTGAAGTGGTGTGGCAATCTCCAGCGCAATGAGATTGGGTATGTTAGCCAAGCCTACGAGATCAGGAACTCGAGCATGTGTGGCAGCCAGAGTTAAGCACGCGCCCCAGCTCAACGAGTCACCTTTGACCAGACTCAAGTAGTCCTGCATCGGCATGAGGGGGCTCTCGACCTTCATGGCACGGTGCGAAGCAATCTTACCGAACTCCTCGGGATATGCTGTTGCGAATAGTTTCCAGGCATATGTAGTCTGTTTGTTGCTTTTGAGCGCAAGGGAGTTAGGATCTCGCAGCTGTTTAAGGAGGATAGGCACCTCTTACCACTGGCCAAGTATATCCCACAGAGACTTTGCGAGCCGCCATGGCACGGAAGCAAACAGCTCGGGTCGAAGATTTCTTTGGTCCGACAGAGCTTGTCTCGTTGCCGCATGCATCAATGAAGGTGCACCACGTGCAACGGGTTGTTTGTCCCATCCTTCAGGCAGGAAAGGCGTCTCATGGACCCAGGCCGCACCCTTGGAAGAGGCCAAGGAAGGCTCCTTAAAAGACTCCAAGTACACCTGACCACTGTTCCGGTCAACAACCTCGTGGATTCTTTTCGGTTTGGGTATCGGCATGCGATCAGAGAGTTTCGAATAAGACGATGCCTTTTTCCGTTTGGGCTGTTGGGGCTCATCGGAGACTTTTTTTCGTGTATAGACGCGTCCAGCACGCGCGTTGTATGTATTCTGGAACACGGTTTGATCAGGCATGGCGGCAATTGCTAGTCTCTGATCTAGAGTATGCTATGATCATATAACCAACATCCTACTAGATTGTAAACTTGCAATATTGATATGGAGACGCGGCAGAGTATAGGCGAGCACGTGTTTGTGTACAACCTAGATTGAGCATGTCAACCACCCAGTAACAAGCTTTATCGTTCCGACATATTGAGAAGAAAGTAGAAACCAAGGCACTCAGTCATTGACTAGTTCGAAATGGGTATTAGATGGCAGGTGAAGTAGCCGACTTGCCTTGTTCCTGAGGAGCCTTAGTATGGGACGGTGCAAAGTCTTGTCCCCAAGAAAGGAAGGGAAGGCCAAATCAAATTACCCAAACAGGTAACCCCACTGACCCGAACCGCGCCGCGTCTCTGTCGGAGCTTACTGTACAGTACATACTCCAGCTGTAGGTACCGTACTTTATTCTACCTACCCAGTACTCCCTCCGCATCATCTTTCCTCTCTGACTTCATTCCTCCTCGAACAGTCCGAGGTCAGACTTGTGTTGTTCCTATTTGGTGGGCTATACACGATAGCACTGCCTCATAATGTTTCAGGCGGAGACTGAATCCCTGTTATCCCGTACCTTACTGTGACTGCAACCCTGCAACGAACGACTCACAAAGCAACGAAACAGTCATGGAAGGCAACGTTCATCGCATCTCTAGTTCGCCGGCATGCATGGTGGCGATGTTGCCAAACCTGCGTACTGCGTAACTCAGCGGAGACACAATAGAGCGCTAAGTACGATGTCTTACTAAATCTATTCTTGGGGGCAGCGATCCGACATCCAACGGGCCGGCATCCCTTACATGCCCAGTGACCAAGATTGACCTCTACTCCAGTTCCTGCACATTCCCTGCATCTGACCGGGGCAAATGGCCAGTTCATTGGCACGCAAGAGAAGATCGTCAGCGGTCAGCCGCTGAGCCTCGAGCTCTGATAGGGTCACGAGCCCTTGCAGGCTGACTCGGGCGCCAAGCGGCAATTTAGTTGTATCGATGCAGTCGAAGCGCCTTTTATGTGTGGTTCTCGCGACCAGGAACCCCACACGATACCCTCAGCCTTATGGCCTACTCTTCTGACTGACTGACCCAAAAATGACTCAGGTTGGCTTACCTGACTTGGCCAAGGGCTTCACTGCCTTGTGGCTTGGGATATGGCCCGTCTAGTCTTCCAGATCAGGCGCACTCTGTGGCCCTATATATCAGGACACCGTCCTGAGCGATACTTTACATTCAAAACTGATCATTCGTGCTTGGGAGTACAACCTACACTGCTACATTCCATCTGTCAAGTTTAGCGATAATAAACCTATCTCTTATTTATAGTTGACCCTCAAGAGAGTCACCTCGCATTTAAGATGAGCTCCGACTCACACTCCAAACCCACTTCAGTACTTCAGCGAGTGGCCAAGGTGGCTCATGCGTGGAAACGGGATTCAGCCATGTTGCAATTCTTAGTATCCTTTCTGGCAAAGCCTTCGCCTGCAAAACAAATGGCAAATGAACGCGAACATACCGTCTGGCTGTTCGACAACACAGCATACCAGGCACCGATATCTGGCTCAACCGAGCTCAACCTATGGCGGGCAGAAGTTGTTGCTTGTGTATTCCAGAGAGACAGCAGGAAGGACCTCAGTAAACTCGTCGCCATGGTTGCAGACCTCATCGGACTGGACGGGGAGATTGGCACAGATAAAGAGACTCGTCATCGGATAGCGGAGCGACTTCAGCCATTTCTATATCACACAACACCTGCGCACTTGATGATGTTGGAAACACCCTTGCCCAACAATGCGACCCAAATTCATCAGCTTGGGCCTACGGATGGTAGCGGCATTATCAGCCAAACGGTGGGAGTTAACAGTCGCCACATTACAGACGGTACGAAACTACGCTCGTACCTTCGCGGCTGGGCAAGCGAGGTGACGATGAGCACGACGTACGCCAGTGCGGAGGGTTGGCTTGTCATTTCCGACATTGACGATACCATCAAGTACACCAAGACCTCCGAGTCAACCGGTATCCTTCGCACAACTTTCGTGGAGGAGCCCAGGCCGACCGTTGGAATGCCTCAGCTTTATGCCAGGCTTCAATATGACCTTACGCCTACATGGTTTTACCTTTCCGCTTCTCCATACAACCTGTATCCGTTCTTGCACGGCTTCATTCACACCTATTTCAACCCGGGAACCCTGATCCTCCGTGATACATCTTGGCTAGATGTGAGCGAGCTGGTTAAATCGTTCACTGTCAACACTATGGAATACAAGGTGGACCGTGCAGAAAAAATTCATGGCTGGTTCCCCCAGCGAAAGGTGCTTTGCATTGGCGACTCGACTCAGAAGGATCCAGAGGCCTATGCTGAACTCTACAAAAGACATCCGGATTGGATTCAGGCAATCTGGATCAGAAAGGTCACTGATGTTCCCCATTTGGACGAGCAGAATTCGCCGAAGAGATTTGAAGCTGCATTTGACGGTGTGCCCGACCATAAATGGAAGGTCTTCGAGGATCCTGCGGAGGTAGAGCACCTTGTGGATGAGCTGGGAATAAGCCATAAAATGCTCGGGCCTCTCGAGGAAATCTCAACCGATACTGAACGATCGGGCGATTCTGTGATGTCGAATGAACTTCGAATTAGATGTTGACATCACAAAGGTTGCTGATATAAGCGTGTTTATACTCGGGGTTACGTCAATGGTAGACTGTCACCAACAACGTCAAGACCCGCGCTTGTGGCTGCAGCGGTCCATCCTTAAAATCTGCGATCGGAACAAACCCCGCTCGATCTACGCCTTGTCATTCGGCGAAACCACGGAATAGTGTTGCTTCTCATTCTCCTATATCCTGTTGGCTGACTGCTTGCGTCGGCCTCATTGAGCATATTTCGCCGCTGCATCACATCATAACCTTTCCAGCCCGGCTGTTACCGTTTAGCTAGAGAACCGCAAATCGACCACAATGAATGAGCAAACAACAGTGCCATCTACGATGAGAGCACTATACTATCGACCAGCGTCAACTGCTATCACCGACCTCACTTCTCTGGATGCTCCCAGGGTAGACTCTTGCGTCGAGTTCGATTCTGGATTCCAGACGCCAATGCCATCTGGGAATGAATACCTGATCAAGGTTAAAACCGCAGCTTTCTCCCACGATGAGCTACGACTAGCTACCATCGTGAACCCGTCTAAATCCATTCCTCAGATTCCTCTGCATTGCTTCTGTGGTACAGTTGCTGATACGCCCAAGCATGACTACCGGAATCCAGGCGGTCCGAAATTCGAGGTTGGCGACGTCGTTTTTGGCCTGGTCAACTACACCCGTGACGGTGCCGCGGCCGATTACGTCGTCGCTTCAGAGGATGAGATCGCTTTGAAACCCAACAATATCAGTGCTGCGGAGGCAGCCGCAATTCCTCTGCCTGCTCTCACAGCATGGCAGTCTCTCTTCACATACGCCGGGTTTGTACCCGAGGATGTCAAAGAAATGGAACGGCAATTACGAGTCCTGGTGACGAATTCGCGGAATAGCGAAGTTGGTGCCCAGGCACTGCAGCTACTCCGGTCACGGACACTGTTCCCCAACCAACTGCCCTGGGTCTGTGCAACTTGTGATGCCCAGGATCAGGAGGACTACTTGCGACAAGAGTATGGGATCGACGAGATCCTCTATGCCCCTCTCCCTTTGCCTCAAGATTATGACCTAGGGGCCATCTTCCGCCAGAATCGCTGGGCCCCGGTCGACCTTGTCATCGACTGTGCCGGCCGCCAAATGTTCCAACAAGCCCACTCTCCGCGCGTGGTCAAGTCCAATGGTGTCGTCGTGACTGCTGTGGACTCCACGCCAGCGCAGAACCGGGATTCCGAGGGCAACGCCGAACCGCCCCAAAACGGGGTCCTCAGCCGCTTCGTTGCGGTGCGGCCAGATGGAGAGGCGCTGGAGCGCATCGCTCAGCTAGTGGAGAGTGATGTAATCCGAGGCCGCGTGGAAAGCATCCACGATATCGAGAGAGGAGCCGACATGCTGGCTTCGGGAGCGGCCGGCGCCGGCGGTGGACGACGAGGCGGCATGATGGTAATTCATGTCAACTGATCTTGAACCCTTCATCTCGTTCTGATGTGCCATTATGGTTTCTTTCCATTAGCCTTGTATTTTTGCTCTGTTCGTTGCAGCCTTGATTTGCCTGTTTATCCTCTTGACTTAGAGATTGTTCATCTGTACTATAGCACCACATATACGATAAAGCTTTAGAGTCAGCCATTTGCCACAGGTGCTTGCGTTATGATCACCGGTTCGACCCGACGGCGCTCGCCTCACCTCTAGAAACAACCCACATAGGAAAACTACGCAGTCGTAGACCACAGTACATCGCATGACCAGAACCCAGATCCACTCACCGAAGTATATCTCGGATTGCACAATGGGGGGCTGTATGCCAGTATTCATTGGAAGGCTTCGGCGGCGTCTATGCTATGAAGTTACCATTTACCATACAGATGTGCCACTGACCCTTTTACCTTGCGCCCAATCGACCTCGACAAGCATAGGAATGGCCTCGAAACGAAGGGGGAGGCGATTCTAGCCCGGGTACGCGATATTCTATACATGTGATCTATCAAAGGTATGGAGATCATGGGCACTCTGCTACAAATGGTGTGCGTCACGGTACCCATGCACAAGCACACCGGTTGGATTCGAAATTGAACATGAGTCCGTCCACTGCATAAACTACCTTGTTCCATGGGGGGAAGTTTCGGGACTGTCAACGTTTTATCTAGCGGGCGGAGCGTGTTGTACCGAGGCTGTGTCACCCGTCACCAACAGGTGCTGGGGCAGGGATGAAGTTCGAAAATGATGGGCGCTGACTGAACAAGGAGAAGAGAGACAATAAACGAGCAGATTTTGGTCATAGACTGGATTATCCGATGCGGCCAAAGTACGTGAAAAGAACCATTTTCAATGAAGAAGGATCGAAACCAGTAAAGAAGTAATCTCTCGTACAAAAACAAGGTTTCAATGCAATGGGTCGCCGCTTCGCAGCACGGCAGGTTCGACACACAAGACACAAAAACGTCATATCACTTCTGCGACAGATCCAACCCGGTACGCCGGTAATAGTACTGCCAAAACTGTGAATGAAAAGGAAGGAGAAAAAAGAGGTCAAGTCCCTAGGTGGAGGCAATGTTGATGTGCTTTTCTCATTCTCGGAGAGAGAAAGACGATGAAAGTTGGTAGTATCAGTAATAGACGAGATTTGAAAATGAGATAGAGCTGGGGAGGGAGGCTATAGCAGAGGGCGGGGGGGATATGGAAATAAGAAAAAGCCTATTACAGTAGAGAATCAAGTCTAGTGAAAACGCTCAAACATGCTGCCACAATCTGTGTCAAAAGGAAGTTAGCTATCGGGGCAGTTCCAAATTCAATGAGTGGCTGTACGTACCTCCAACTGGAGCTCTTTGTCCTTAGCCTTGTTCACCTCGTCATTAATAGCCTGCGCCAAATTGGCTCCGATGGCTTGCGAGCCACCTGCCCTCCGGCCGAACGGCCACTGCGAGTACTCGGCCAACAACTCATCTACCTGCGCGAATGCCCGTTCCCGAGCCTCGTGGCTCATTGTGACCAGCGCATTCTCCAGAACATTGGCCGCATACGCGGCGCATACCATGGTGATCGTCCGCAGGTAGCGGAATTCAGCGTCCTCGGGAAGCCAGGCGTTGCCGGGAAGGATGACGGTGCGACTGCTGCAGATGTTGCGGACACGGCGGTGGAGGTCGTCCTTGGCGCCGCCGTCAGCCACGGGGTGTGTAGCCATATCAAAGAGGAGGAAGTTGCGCTTCTCGGTGCGCAGGATGCCCTTGTCGACCAGGCCCTTGGCGAGACGTTCGCGCACTTGCTTCAGCTGGTAACCAATCTTCATCAAGTTCCATGTTTCACCTGGTCCCAACAGATCAGTTTTGTCGATGTCAACCCAGAGAATACCAGAAACCCTTTGTACGCACCGCTCAGTAGATCGATCCAGGAGTTGACACTCATCTTCTCGCTCGACTTCATTATTTTCAACGCCTCGTCCAGCAAGACCTCGCCCGTCAGCGTGTCATCGATCACCTCGATCACCCGATCGGCCAAGGGGAAACGTCGTCGAGAGGAATCCTTCTGCATGCTGATGCGACCGCGGAGGGCCAGTTCGATCACGATGCACCCTCGCAGGGCGTAGGAGATGTTCTCATTCCAGAACGAAAGGTAGCCCTACAATACCGACATGAAAAGGCCGCGGTCAGCAATTGAGACATCGCCCCGTATATCGATCGCCCCACAAAAACAAAAGCCGAGATAAGGATCGCAAGGGAAAGTGCCCAACCTGTTTATCTTTCAATCCCAGTAGGAGTACCTCCTCCATCAGGGTGAGCTTGGGCTGTTTGCTGCGCTCCTCCGTTTCGCTGATGTCTCGGGGGTCGAACGCGATCTTATGACCATTTTCGGCGCTGGTGAATGACGTTTCGGGGACGCGGTTGTCCAGCGACGAACCGTTTCTCGATATGGGCGAAGAGACTCTGCTGTCATCATTGTCTTCTGCGCCAGCGACTCGACCGCCACCTCTCCGGCGAGTCAAGCCCCCGGCTGAGGCCATGAGGATTTATCGAACGGTGCGTTTGGGGGGGGGAGTGGGGGGGAGGAGGGAGGGAAGGTGGAAGTGGTGAGTTTGGCGGAAGCGGGGAGAGTGCGAGATCAAAGGATTGAGGCCGAATGAAGGGAGGGGCGTTGGATCGTGTTGGAAAGGTGCACACGCCAGGAATGAGGTCTATGCCGGTATCGCCTGCGACATGAACCGATTGATTGTACTGTAGATTGAGTCTGACCCCTTTGGGAGGTTTGGGGGGCGAAAGAATTGTAGAAAATCGGAATGATCGAAAAGGGAAGAAGAAGCCGAGATGAGAGACGGGATTAACTATGGCTTAAGCAGTTTAAGCGGGAAATGATCCCAGGGGGAGGGGGGGGGAAGAGAAGGGTGGAGTGGAGTGAGTGGAAGAGAAGATCGGATTGACACAGAGAGCTGAGAGAGGTGCAAATGGCCGAATAAAGGAGTCAATCGGCCAAGAGTCAAAAAGCACCACTCAACAATTAGTTAATTTCGTTGGAGATGGATGATTTCCCAGCAATGCGAGAAGAGAAGAAAGAAAGGAAAGCAGACAAGATCCCCAGTTGTCCGTCTGACAGAAAGAGTACTCAACAATTAATTATCTCAATTATCTCAATTTCACTGGGTACTTTCTTAAAGACTATCTGGCGCTTCGTGGTGTCCGGCCATCAGCTCTTGTCGCGGCTGCTTTTAGTGTTGCTCCTCCGGTGACGGAATTGCCCGCAACGCTTTGGACAATCGGCCTGTCTTCACTTCCTCAACAATGACCTTGGCACTTATACACATTCAATTGATGATATGACACATTGCAGTTTCAGAATAAAGACCTGTCCAGCTATAAGATCTGCCTTGCGAAGACAACTAGCACGTCCACCGTGTCGGTCTCCTTCGACATTCTCAATATCGCCTCATCTCCCCGGATCGCATCATATCAGATGAAAATTACCTCTCAATATGGAGAATGACTCTAATCTGTCTTTGTTCTCGACGTTCTACAGCTCTCGGTGGTTTTCGCTCGTCATATACAGCTTTGAGCCAGGTTCAATGACAACTTTTCACTTCTCGCTCGACTCAAGATTAAGGGCGATCCTGAGATCATTTACACGCGCTACGCGACGAAGACCCAACAAAGTATCGTATCGGTCAGAACGGCATTCCCAAAGGTGATATACACGATATAGTAGAGTATGAAAGAGCACAGGCATGTATCAGCATACAGGGTAGCATCCCCAGCTACCCGGAGTCTCCGCAGTGGCGAGTTTCCTGTAGATGCACGCCATCATCCCCTTTCGATTTCTTCTATTCTAATCCTCCAACAACTTCCCGGTTCCTCATTACGCGGGTATTCAGTGAGCTGCAGACATGTTAGTCGCAAGCTCTGCGATAATGATAATAAGAGGGGTAACTCACCATCGGGCTGGGCAAGGATGTACTCAACAGCCTTGTCGACTGTAGCGGAAGGCGATCAGTTCTCGATTCCGGGGAATTCTCTTCGATTTTTGTAGTGACTTACCGCTGTGGATGGAGTCGGCCTCCTTGTCGGGGATCTCAATGCTGAATTCCTGCAGGCATGTCAGTAAGCGCGCGTCGAGGCGAACTAGATGCGGCAAGCCGTACCTCCTCGATGGCCATGACGACCTCAACGGTATCCAAGCTGTCCAGACCAAGATCGTTCGTGAAGTGAGAAGCGGCGTTGATCTACCAGGTTATATATCGTTAAAAACATGGACCTTTTACCGAGGGATTTTCGCCGGAAGCCGGAGCCCAGCGGGGATCGACTCGAATCACTAACCTTGCTGGCGTCGGAAACCTGAAGCGCATTGAATCAAGATACGTCAGTTCATGTCATTTGGATAAATCTCGGCGATGCGAAACAACAAGCTGATAGACCTGCATCCGCCGCCTTGGAATGTTACTTGACGCACCTTGTCGAAGTTCTTCAACAGGTTGACAATGCGGCCCTCGACCTCCTCCTTTTTGAGACCGGCAGGAGCGGAGTAGAGACGGACACCCTGGTAGGCGAAGCGAGGAGCGAATTGAGCCGGGCGAGCGACAGCAGAGCTACGGATCTGGAAGGGAGCCGAAGTCTTGACGGCACGAGGGACAGAGGTCCGGAGGGAGCGGACGACAGCGGAGCGGAACATGGTGAATTATGTGAGAGTACCCGAATGGGAATAATTAGGAAGAAAGAAGTGTGGGGGTGGGGGGGAAGGGAGGAGGGAGAATGGAGAAGAGGTTGATTGAAAGTGATAGGAATAGCAGATGGAGGAGGGAGTGAGTGAACTCTGGGCTGGGTTGAGATGGAGACTGAATAAGTCGATGGTTTCTGTTGCGGCTCGGAGCAGCAAAATCCTGCCGCCGGCCAATCAACGGGAAGGAGAAAGCCATGACCTAAGCCCAATTCATTTTGGAAGAGTGCAAACTGAACCAAAACTGACTGACTGAACTGGAACTTGCTGGGAAGGCACGGTGACCACCACCACATTTGAACCTCCCTCCTTCAATTCCAGACTCCTCCTCTCCTCTCCCCCCTCATCCTATCCACCCCCCACCCCCCAAAGGATAATTCCTACTCGCCATGGCCTCCACAAAGTCTGTCGCCAGGCTTCTGGCCTATTCCCGCCCATCGCCTTTCGCTCTCCGTCCTACCCCCATCGGCTCCATCGCAAACTTCTCCTCCTCAGTCGCCCGCGCAGCTACGCCAGCTGGTCCTCCCCAACCGGGCTTCCGCTTGCCTCCTCCGCAGAAATGGGACCAGTCCACTGAGTCTGCCCTCGACAAGGCCACCAAGTACTTCCTCATGGCCGAGCTGATGCGCGGCATGTACGTCGTGCTGGAGCAGTTCTTCAGACCTCCGTAGGTGCCACCCTGCCTTCGCAAGCTTCCCCGCTAGGCCGAACCTCGACGGTTTGGCCACTCAAGCCCGATCATATCATCCCATCATACCACGACTTTGACGTCAATTGAGCTGTTGCTCCTCCCTCTGTGGGAGCTCCCCCTCGTGGACCCGGACCATCCGCTAACGCGAAGAAACCTCGACAGTTACACCATCATGTACCCTTTCGAGAAGGGTCCCATCTCCCCTCGTTTCCGCGGTGAGCACGCCCTGCGTCGCTACCCCACCGGTGAGGAGCGGTGCATTGCCTGCAAGCTCTGTGAGGCCATCTGCCCGGCCCAGGCCATCACCATTGAAGCCGAGGAGCGTGAGGACGGAAGCCGTCGGACGACCCGTTATGATATCGATATGACCAAGTGCATCTACTGTGGCTACTGCCAGGAGAGTTGCCCCGTTGACGCTATCGTTGAGAGTGAGTTTGCCCTTCTCAGTCACTCTTGGGTCTAACCGTTGGGACGCGTGACTGACCGACCTTCACTTGCAGCCTCCAACGCTGAATACGCCACTGAGACCCGTGAGGAGCTGCTGTACAACAAGGAGAAGCTCCTTGCCAATGGTGACAAGTGGGAGCCGGAGATTGCCGCTGCCGCCAGAGCTGATGCTCCTTACCGTTAAGCCGCTTTTGGTGTTAGAAGACGATTTTAAGCCAGCATCTTCCGACATGAGGAGTTGAATCTTGACGAGAGTATGCGCTCCCATTTGTCGGAATGCTCGGGAGGCTCAAGCACTAAGAAGAAAAGGGAATGTTGTTTTCAAATTATTGAGAAAGTGGAAGGGTAGGGTGGTCTCTCCTCACGGCGGGTTGACTCGGCCGCTCTAGCCTTCCACTACCCACCTTGTACATAAACTAACGCTCGCAACCCTACCCCAACCCGATTTCTCACCTGTATTTGTCGGGCTCACTCCCAGAGGGGTGTCCTCTGCAGTTGCCCGGAAATATCCCGGCTCTGGTACTCTCTGGTCTTGTCTGCTATTGTGTGTCTCCGATGTCGAAGGATATTTACCTTATCTGCATGTCTCGATTACATGTGTCTGTTTACCTACACTGCCGTTTCAGGTTCTTTTTTTCCTAGGGATTTTCAAATCGAAGAAGTATTCTTTTTTCCTTTGTTCTAGACAGAAGAAAGAAACCATACAGAGGAGGATCAGTCAGTCATTCCTGAATGGGAAACCAGATTGTATCAAATTTGTATCAACAAATGTGTTTCGAAGAAGTATAGGAAACGCTGCCTATGCACATATGCACATAACTTTGGAGGACAAGAATGAACAAAGAAATGAGTAAATGAATAAAAAAAATCCCCCCAGATTTTAAAATGTTAATGAACTCCCCGAACACCATATCTCCAAATGATGACCCGCACTCAACAACACACAACCCATTCCCTTTTTTAAGATAACTTTTTTGAAAAAAAAAAAAGAAAAGAAAGCACACACATCTCTCTGCTTTGTCTCTCTTTTTAGGTTTTTGATGATGATGATGATGATTCGTCCTTGCTCCTCCCGTCTCCTGTTTGTATTCGAGAAATCGAAGGAGTAGGTAAGGTATCGCGTTGTGGTGGTGGGTAGGGTAGGGTGGAAGGTAGATGGTATTACATACTGAGGAACGAACGACGACGGATCATCACCGGGGAGAATCACCGCTCAGTCAGGGTATGGAGGATAGTAAAGGAGGGAGGGCGAGAGGGAAATGGAAATGGTAAGAAGATGGGAGGGTCGGAGAAGAAAGGGCAAAGGCGAAGCTGAGCTGAGGACTACCTAAGTCCAGTTCACTTATTTCTTCTTCCCACCGCCACCACCAGCCTTGGCCTTGAAGCTACCTTCGAAGCCCGGTCTGGCCTTCTTCTTGCCTCCGCCAGCGGCGGGCTTCTTCTTGCCCTTGTTGCCTCCCTTCTCCTCGCGGCGCTTGCGGAGGTTCTCCTCGCGCTTCTGCTGGCGCATGTCCTTGCCGTGCTTGACGGCGTCGATCCGCTCCCGCCACTCGCGTTCGGACTTCTTCTTGGCCGTCTCCTTGCGCTTGAGAGCCTTCTTCAGCAGCGAGGTATCGTCGCGGACCCGCTCGCCGTGGGCACGCTTCTTCGCGTTCAGCCACATGTCCTTCTCCTCGATGTCGGCCCGCCGCTCATCGTCCATGGAGGCCAGCCGGGCCTTCTTGGCTTCGACAGCCTTGAGGGCGGCGGCTGGGTCGTGGTGAGCACCCTGCCGCTTGGGCTGATCGCGGACGTTCTGGAGAGTGGGATCGGCGTGCTGGCCGTCGCCGAAGACGACCCGACCAAAGGAGTAGTTGGCGTTGCTGGAAGAGCCAACCGAGTCTGCAGGGGAGCGAGGAGAGGCGAGAAGGGAGCCGGATCCGCCGGGAGAGAAGCGGCGGGCCATGGCCTCGTCCTTCAGCCGTTGTTCCTCCTCGCGGGCCTTCTGACGCAGCTCCTTCTTGTGCGCTTTGCGCTGCTCGGCTTTTTGTCGGCGCGCCTCGATGAGCTCTTGGCGGTTGCGGGCGGGCTTGCCATTCAATCCATCGGCGTGACGAGCAGCCCGGAGCTCGTCCAGACGCTTCTGAAGCCGCTGTTTCAACTGTTCGGAAGTGGCCTTGAGGGGCTTGAGGTCGTTGGAGGTGGAGGACTTGGGGGCATCGGTCGAGGGGGCGACGGAGGAGATGGAAGAGCTGCCGGACTGGGGATTGGACGCATCAAAGCCAGAGGAATTGGGAGTCGATGCAGAAGAGGACTCGGGTTCTACGTTGAACTCGAGTGAGAGTCCCTCCTCGGGAACAACGCCCTCGGCAGCGTCGCTCTCATCGCTGTCCTCAGCCTCAACTTCGTTGTCATCATTTTTGCTGGCAGGGGCGGACTCTGATTCTTGCGCAACCTCGGCGGTAGGTGTTTGGTCCTGCTTAGATTTTTGCTCAACCTCCTTCGCCTTCCTGGCAGCATCCTTGGCCTTCTTCTTCTCCTTCTGGTTGGCCTTCTTCTGTGCCTTCTTCTCTTCCTTCAATTTTCTGCGCGCTTCGGCGGCCTCGTTCGACTTGGCCTGGGCATCCGGGTTTGCCGAGTCTTCGGTCTGTTTTTGCTTCTTGGACTTTGCGTCACCACGTTTCAGACCTTCTCTGGGCTGCTCGGAGCCAAGTTCTCCGTCCTCAGACGCGGCGTCTTCTCCAGCTTGCTCTTCGTTGCGCTTGCGCTTACGTGCCTTCTCGTCCATCACATCCTTGGCCGTCTTGACATTATCGGGGTCCAACTTGGCCCGCTTGGCTTCGCGAGCTTGCTCCTTGGTCTGCTTTTTCCGCTGCCATTGGTCCTAATCAAGGGATTGCGGTCAGCCACGTCCTTGAGCAGCGGCTGGATAGTTCTGGGGAGTGGGGGCAAGGGAGAAGAGAGTAGGAGAGGAGACGGAGGACAGGAGGGGTTTTTTTTGCTTTGAGCAGAAAAGGAGAAACCAAGGTGAGAACGTACACTGCCATCTTCACCATAGTAGTTCTTTGCCGGGATTAGCGACAACAGACCATCGAAGGCCTGGGCGTGGTCTCGCAGCCGTTCCTGATGAGAAGAAAAAAAAATGTCAATCTCAGAATCAGGCACACAGCAGTGCAGTGCAGTGCACGGGGCAACACACCTCGATGTCATCCATTTCTGCAAGAGACAAAAAAGAAAAAGAAACCAGCAGGCCTGTCCAAGAACACAAAAGGACTCGAGAAGCAAATACCAGGGCCGGAATTGGAGGTTGATGGGTCTAATGGGCAACGCTCGGGGTCAAAGTAACGAAAGCCGCGATACCATGAAAAAATTGGGTGAGTAGGTTGAAATCTTGGCATTGCTCCTTCTCCGCTCGGCTGTTCACCGCCTTCACCGCCTGCGCACACAAGAGAATTATTCCAGTACGGGGTCGGTCGGCCTTATCCCCGTCAACTGGTAAGTCCGGGATGTCACTGGAAGTATGGTCCACGTGCCCCCCTACTCTATTATATGATCTGGACTAAGATGTGATCTGATCGGCGCTGTTAAACTACACAGCAATAAAATCAATCAATAAATGACGACAAATGCAGAGTGAACCCTCAGGCTGTGATCCAAGGCGGTATCCGTCGTATATTTCAGTTATATCATCTCTGAGAACCTATTACTCCGATGTTACTCGGTGATACATCTCGAATCTACATCACTGGTATATATCCACCCCGCAATGGGCCTACTATCCAACAGGAGCCAATCACCTCGACACTACCAGCCTCTAAAGCTCCAAGAATGCCGAGTCGAATCCCTTATCATCTAAACCAACACAATTCTCACTCTCAATCGAGGTAATGTTATCAAACGGCCAAGGAATAGTCCAAATCAAATCGAACCTAATCGAGCCCTCGAAATATCAGCCACCATCCACACCTGAACGTCACGAGGCGCAACTATTCCTTTTCCATTCCCAGATAGTATACGAGGGAGAGTACTCACCGCTCCTCGGGATAAACAGGTGGGTCATCCGAGCCCAAGGCGCTGACGATATTCGCCATCTTTCCATGCCGCCATGAAATCAGGATATTGCCGGGGCCCCGATAGTGACGAATTTTTCGCGCCACGCACTTCGCGTCATTGCGCTTGCAGGAGGTGTCGATCGGCAGAGACAGGTCGTGGGCGAGGGGGAGGACGGTTTCGTAGGAGCGACGGTGTTGGTCGACTATGTAGTATTGGTGTCAGTGTCAACGCTTTGCGATCAAAAGACAATCCAAAAGAGGAAGATAGGGCAAGGGCTGCTGTCTGGAGGTTCCTTACGAGAGTTGATATGTGGTGCCATTATATATCCGATATCATATGGCGAGTCGGCGCCAAAGACGGAACGGAGACATTCTGCGCGCTTGAAGCCGTCGGCGTTAAGACCGCTGTCGCTGGGATCCGGGGGCTTCTCCCCATGACGGATCAGGTAGACGGTTGGCTTCGTCGGTTGGGATGATGGAATGGAGGCACCCAGGGTCAGAGTGGATGCGGTGAGAAGGTATAGAATATTGCTAAGCTGAGAGGCGATCATCTTGATATATATAGTGTGTGACAGGTGATAGCCGTGATCACAGCTACCGGGTCATTTCTAGTGCTTTTATATCTCGAATCTATGGTGTCTTCTCATCGAGGGAGAGAGTATGTCCGCTTGCGCATCGCGGCGTTCGGGAGAGTCGTCAGGGCCTCGGGATCTATATGTACGTCGGCCGAGTATTCAATCAACCAGGTGAGGAGGGTACGCGTGGAGATTTAAATATGGAGCAAGCAAGCAAGCTGAGGGATGGTCGATCATAAAACACACTATCGATCGACGCAATGCATATGGGGAGGGATGGGGGGAGGGCAGCAGGGCAGCAGGCGACCAGGCTGCTGCATAACGCAACACGGCTGCTGAGCCTATTCTTTGCTGCTATGAGCGAATTTTTCGTGACCAGTAGACTGGAAAAATCATCTGTTACTCGAGATAAAGAGTCCACTGAGATGGACCCTCTCGATCTCGTGCAACATGGAAGCTTTGACGCTGATTGGGACGTCCGGTCGGTCAGGCGACGATCCATGGAGCCCAGCTGAGGGTTTCTCGGGGCAGAATTCATAACCTTAAAAAAGGTCGATCTGCGGTGAGTTTGTCCCTTCCCAGTCGGATGATGTGAATTGGCCTGCTGTTTTGATTCTGCTTTTTTTTTTTTTTTTTCAAGCCATGAGTGAGGACCGTGAGGGCTCTGTCATGGAACTTTGTAGGAAGCTGAGATGTGGATACACCGTAGCAGTTATCTTTAGTCGGGGGGATATGCTTTGGAAGGAAAAGCTTGATGAGCAGGATCTTGCAACACGGCTATCAAGAAGTCATTACCCTTGCATTCTGCCTTGCACTGCTGACTGGTGCTATCTGTGGAGATTGAGAACATCGTTTGTGGTGTGCCGCATGCAAGGCAAGTCCTGAGGCGGCATCATCGAGGGGCTGCAGATCTACTTATACATGCCGTAGGTTTGTATGTACAGGTAGCTTCTCGTGAAGTGCCGTGCACTCTCCCCGCTCTCCACGAACGGACGTACCAGGCAAACTCCTGCTGCTCTGCATGAGCCTGTGAGGGAATAATTAAGCTTTCAAGTTGACTCGGACAGGTAGACACTATGAACAAGCTCGGGCTGACAGGCAGTTCCTTGGGATGGGCTCCCCGCTCCGATAAATAACTTACCGCTTGTGTTGTGTTGGATTGGGTCCAAGTCTTGGGTCCATAGACTACCTACGTTAGTGCTGTAGCCTGGGCAGTTGTTCCTCTCTTTGATCGGGGAGATATCAACAGTTCATCCGGGACCAAGCCACTGTAGGTGGATTGGAGGTACCCCTCCCCCTCAAAAGAAAGGATGGGATGTGACCGTGGAAGGGCCAAATGCGTTGTCGATGTCAGTTTGCACTGCAGTTGCCTCGGATACTGAGCCGACAGCACGGCCCCCAATCCATCCAGGTCACCGAAAAGGGGAGGAGGTGATTGATCAGCAGGCGATATTATTCTAGAAGCACCTTCCACAAGGCTTGTGATCGCTTAGAGTACCTACTGTGTATATCCTCTCTCTTGCATCTTTCAGCTGAGGATCTCCTTTTCACCTGCTCGGCTCTAAGCCCCAATTTCCACGGTCTAAAGAGGTTGAGATCCGAGGGAAACCAGCCACAATGGGCTTTCCAGCATCTGAGTGGTCTACGTGGGACTGTTTCCTCCACTTTTCGCACGTATTCACTGCCCCCCCCCCCCGGTTACGTATATCTCAGCGGAAGATGTCAGACCCAAATTTCCGCTAGTGTATGCAGAAACATGTCTGCCTGTTACGTGCCGTACTGGAGGACGGTGTCTCCGACGGGATGCACACTTGAACCCCTGTTAGTAAAGATAGGACAGCGACATTTCTAATCTTCTACTTTAGGGGGTTCTTGCGGAGGCTCGGCAAGCTCAAAATTGCAAGAGCACTTTCAATTCCATCTACCCGAGGATCCGGAACTGCAATCGACTAAGTTATCCGTACTCGTAGATTGAGGAGCTCATCCCGAGCCCCATGAATCGTAGTCTTGGCATTACAGGCTCGGGCTATCGGCATCACGCCATTACCCGTTGAGGCTGTGCCAAGTACACCTGCGCCACAGTGACTTCGGTATGAAGTAACTTATGCAGGAGTCGATGCCTGAATGTGCACGACGTTACCAGTCTTACCAGCCAAGATGTGTAAGGTGGGTTTTCCGTCAAAATCGGATGGCTGCATATTGAGACCAAGGATGATCGTTGCCCCAGTGGCGCATCAATGTACTGTACTGGTACCAGTGAGTGTATCATTGTGGACGTTAGGTAGCATGGGACTCGGAAAGTCACACACCGGGAGATTGGGGAAGAATCTATAGATGCCCTGGATATTGCGGCACTGTCAGGAGTACCTCACTTAGCATTGGTGATCGGTCTCAGCCCTGCGTCCATTCAACAAACACATGGCTGCAAGAGTGCACAGCCACCCCGCACCTCACCGTGGCGGGGGAGTCATCCGTACGGGTCACCGCTGTTCAGTAAACTCAGAACAATTTTCACATATCAGACATCTCATAGACGCCGCTTACTGAACCCAGCCAGGTAATCATGTCCAGGGCTGGGGCTGGGGGCAAGGATTCGAGGCCAGTACTGTCCCGCATGGTTTTTTTTTAAGACCGCAGTGTGGCTCAGTCATACGGAGAGGTAACTTGTAAGATTGGCATGTTTTGCCTAGTAAATCTCGCAGGGCTTGGCATGAACGGAGAAGAGGGAAACAGTGAATTCATGGTGGGGCTCGTCCCCAGCAATTCACAGAAGGGCCAGGAAGGCCAGAAGGATCCGACTGCGCCTGCTCAGCCCTGTAGTGCCCGTAGTGCCAGATCAGCTTATCAAGTGGCCAAATCTCCCACTATAAAAACCTAAGGTGCCCCTCGTTCCCATCATCCGTCTTTCATCATACTATCCCACTTTCTCTCCTTCCTCCGACTTACAAGTCAGATAACAACAACACTTACATCACACATCCACATCGAATTACCCCTCTTCGTCTCACACACACCGACAACATGTCCGGCTACGATCAGTACAACCAGGGCCAGGGCGGCTACTACGGCCACCAGCAGGGTGGTTACCAGCAGGGTGGCTACCAACAGGGTGGTGGTTATCCTCAGCAGCAGGGCTACGGACAGCAGGGTGGCTACGACCAATACAACCAGCACAGCCAGCACGGTAGCCAGGGTGGCTCTGCCAACGACTACTATGGCTCCAGCGGACAGCAGTCTCAGTATGGTGGTGAGAGCCAGTACGGCCAGCAGCAACAGTACGGCCAGCACGGTCAGCAGCAACAGTATGGTCAGGACCAGCGTGGAGAGTAAGCTCATCCTCATCGACTTCCCATTTATAATCAAAGTACCATGGTGAACTGACATGTTCTTTTCTTTTTTTTTTTCCAGGTACAACCAGCAGGGTGCCCCTGGTGGCGCGCAGGACGGTGAACGTGGTCTCGGTGGTGCCCTCGCCGGTGGTCTGGCGGGAGGCTTTGCCGGTCACAAGGCGGATCACGGGATCCTCGGAACCATCGGTGGTGCCATTATCGGAAGTATCGCTGAAGACGCCATCAAGAAGCACAGACACAAGGAGGAGGAGCAGCAGCAGTACGGCTACCCTCCCCACGGTGGTCCCGGTGGTCCTCCTCCTCCCGGCTCTCACCACGGTGGCGGTGGTAGCATGATGGACCAGTTCGGCAGCTTCTTCAAGAAATAGACGGCTCCTCCTCACCTTGGACCGTTCTTGATCTCATGACCTTGCTGCTTCATTCCATATGACTGAGCCTTTTATTTATTTGTTGCCCTTTTCTTTTTGTTACGGCCGGCCGGGGTATGGGAAATGAATTCGAGTCTTTTCTTCCAACAACCGTTTCTTGCGCTTAAGATTGCTCTGCTTTTCTCTGAATTATCTCCCTGAAGTGTTGATACTAGGGATTGGACTTAAACTTGATACCGATGCTGGGTCTGCCAGCATATTTTATCTATTAGTGGCTATGCTACGAAGAATCATACTGCCTTTGACCCCGCAGTTACAAGGATTTGCTTGAGAAGGAATGTAGTTGTAAGTGTAAGATAATAAGATGTTCTCATGAATGTCATAACTTCCAAGAAACCTAGATGCCGACGCGCAAAAGAGGGGTGTGAGATGGCGGGGTGAGCGTCCCTACGAGACCCGAGTCCCGACATACCCAACCCCGCCTTTAGATTTCATGCATTTCCAGGAGGACAGGTGAGATGAACTACAGCACCCATTGGCCACCCTGGGCTTACTGAGTCATGCGATGATGAGCTGTCCCAGCAAGTAGGAGGGGCTTGCATTTGGCTCGTTGGCATCTGACACACCGGGAATGAATGGGTGGGTGCATTTACGTTGCCATGCTTCGGCGTTCCCAGCGCCTCTCAATCCTGCGTCTCTCAGCACGGCCCGGAACCCTCACCGCACCTCGCCCGTGTCTGGCGAGGATCTCGTGCAGACCCAGCAACGTCTCTACGTAGGGGAAACCGGAATGGGTGATGCTCGCCAACAGCTCGATCAGGGCCTCATCCTCCTCCTCATGGAAGGTCGCCTTCCCCCCGAGTTTGAACTGGTAGATGCCACGCACCCGATGGTCTGCGCCGTCCGTGGGGAGGACCTCGCGATAGAACCGACACCATTCCCCGGTGCTGAGCTCCCCGGCGATGGGGGCCGAGTCCGGGTTCTCGCGCCGCGCCTGCAGGAAGATGTACTTGAGCAGTTCTTCCATGCGGGCCCAGGGGACCTCCTCCAGAGGCAGGTCCCTGGGCCCAAGCAGGTAGAACATCGTCGTGCAGGGCGTCTCCCTCGCGCCTACTTGGTACGTGATCTGGCACTGGCGGTCATACAAGCAGCCGAGCGGGCGTCCGCCTTCGGGGTTGCAGCCCCCTGGGTATAGCGAGATCTCCCCGGGTTGGATCATCCTGTGCGCAGGTTTGGACTGGGGGGATGGTTGATGTTGTATGGGCGGTATATGAAGAGAGCGTGCAGTACACAGGTTGATCGAATTATAAGAAGAATGAATCTATGTTTTCCCGCCTGGGAATGCCAAATTGCAAAGCGTGACATATTTATACCTAGATTGTCCGAGTATTCTTAGAATCACAATGTCTTTATGTGTGAGCTCTTTGACTGCAGCAAGATAAAGGAGAGTGTCCTTTATTGACTAGATTGCTGGAACTGATAGTCCCGGTTCCTGAATATAATCCTATGGTCTTAGCATCGCAAGTGATTGTTTTGCCATCAAGCGTCCTTTGTTCTGATCCCTCCAGTCTGTCACCCGGTTCCTGCTGAAGCCACCAGTCTAGCAGTGTCTATTCCTGTCCGGGACAGTGCTCTTTCCGGGCTGTCAGAGGAAGATAGGCTCTCTTGTTCGACTGGATGTCCATGTAGATCCACTATGCCTGAGAAGGGTTGTATGGGATAGACGTTGATGAAATAGCCCTCCATGACATGGAGGGAAAGAAGTTGTGAGACAAATGCTTCATACTTCATACATCGGATGGATCATGCATTGTCGCCCTGAGGCAACCAAGCTTGTCCGGAAGCGGGTTAGCGCATGGTCCTGGGTGCCTGGGGCAGAACTGTGCGGCCAAGCCCGATCAAAAGTTCGAGCGGAAGATTCCCCTTCAACACTGCGGAAGGGAACAAGACTGCTCTGTATAGTACACCATGATTGTCCGGCATTGTTTGCGGCAAAGTGAGTTCTTGTCTGCTATCTCAGCTCTATTGAACTTTGTATCCTGATTACTGACGCTCTCTCTCTGTCTTGCAGGCCGCCAGCTCGGTGCGCTCAACTGCCCATCGCGCGTCTGGGCCCGATTCTCCTCCACCGAGACGATTGTCGAGACGATTGTCGACACTCCGGCGCAGCAAGCCCCCCGGGTGACTGCGACTCCAGTTGGAATTCCCTCGGAGCCTGGGTCGCCGGCAGCATATGCATTGACTCCTGAAAAGGAGGCCTGGGACAAGGGTCTGCAGCGCAGTCAGTACACCCAAACAACTTGGTGACCCCCCCATGTACACGAGTCCGGACGGCAACACTAACATAAGGTGCTCGTCTTATCTTGAACAGAGGCCGACTTCCGCCAAATGGGAACCACTCTGGAAGGCAAATACAATCCCGACCAGCTTCTCTTCAACCCCCCTAAACCCGCCGACCTCACTCTCGAAATGCTCCTCGCCAATCAGACACACCTCGGACACTCAACCTCCCGCTGGAACCCGCAAAACTCCCCGTACATCCACGGTATTCGCGAGGGCATTCACATCATCTCCCTGGACGTGACCGCCGCGTATCTACGACGGGCGGCCAAGGTCGTCGAGGAGGTCGCCGCCCGCGGCGGATTGATCCTGTTCGCCGGCACCCGGAAGGGCCAGAAGCTGATGGTGGTCCGGGCCGCCGAGCGGGCCCAGGGCTACCACCTCTTTGAGCGATGGATCCCCGGCAGCTTGACCAACGGCAGTGTCATCCTGGGCCACTGCGAGGTGAAGGTGGTGAACATGTACGACGAAGAGCTGCCGACGTTCAAGGAGGTGGCCAACTCCCGGCCCTCGCTCAAGCCGGACTTGGTGGTCTGCCTGAACCCCCTGGAGAACACGGTTCTTCTGCACGAGTGTGGCCTCAACAACGTCCCCACCATCGGCATCATCGACACGGATGCGGACCCCACCCGCGTCACCTACCCGATCCCCTCGAACGATGACAGTCTGCGTGCCGTCGGCCTCATTGCTGGTGTCCTGGGACGAGCCGGAGAGGCCGGTCAGAAGCGGAGGTTAAAACTTGCTAGGAAGGGGCAAATTCTTTATAAGCCCCTTACACAGCACGATCTCCCAATCCGCAAGCCGGGGGCGGCAAATGATCGGAAAGAGGAGTCAGAGAAGCGGAAATGAAGAATCGGCGGCGCTACGGAATTTATTTTTGATCTCGGTTTGCCTGCCCTTGACTGGGATTGTACTGTACAGGACATATAAACCTTTTTTGCGTCTGTTTTTCCTTCCCCATGTTTTTCCTTCTGGTGTTGCGAATATGTATCAACAAATGTCGTCTGAATCATATCTTTAACTTCCATCTGTACTACCGTTTCAATGGATTGTTTTCGTGTGCCATCAAACATAAAATCTAGTTTTAGATGTTGGATGGGTAGATTGACTGGTGGTTAGTTTATCCTTGCATGCCGATTCCACATGTATCAGGCGTGGTTAGCTTCGTGGTATTTTGTGGGCACGTCCAAGTACGGCCAACAAGGTAGATTGAGTTAATTTTATTCCCGTGCAAGCCTCCACTTGCCCTGTGAATTTGAACCAACAGCGGCTGTCTATCTCCTTTTCATGTGGTGACGCTCGTCTCGTTGCGCAGCATATAATCCAGACAAGACTGACCGGTAGTTCGTGGTCGAAGATAGCCAGTCCATCCGCGGCCAGAGAGATTTATACGATGGGTCAGATTTTCCAGCAACATTGAGTGAGGGTTGTCCGGCATGCTCCATACGGTGGCATCCATCTTCCTCCTCGGTCTATCGAGTCCTTGGACCACTACCAACAACTCGGCAAGTCACATAACTACTCCGTACAGTACCGTGCTATTTAATCAAAGTCAATAATCAATAGACAAAGACAACCACCCGAGCAGTACTCGAAGTAACGTTACAAGTCAATGATCAACTCCACCAACACAGAGAAAGTAATCAACTATCCGAGACCCTCAAACCTTCTTCTCCGAGCTCATCTCCCTCCATCTGACCTCTCATATCAATCCAACCTGATCCAGCTGTATCTCCCACCACCTTTCCCATGCAGGGACTGAGCTAGCGGTCGGGACGTGGCCCAACCCTAGACTTTTGTACCGGTAGGCAATGGCCTACTCCGGTAGAGGAGGGAGTTTTCATGCAACTCTCGATCAATAATTCCATCCCGGACCAGGGCCACCTGATTGGCACAGAACCCCGAACGAGGTGCTTTGTGGCGGTGATAGTTTGATGCATGATGCCAGCCTGGAGGTTTTCCCGGAGAGACTGTTAGCATACCGGTATGATGATTGATTCGTATCTGCTTCTTTTGGTCAACTCAATTCCAATTCCACACCCACTGGGAACAAACACGATCGGGATGAGGCTAGAGCAGGGATCGATCTTAACATATTGGTATGATATATCAATGATCCCATGTCTTTTCTTTGCTCCTGTTGATTTTCCCCTTCCACTCGCTTCTTCGGCGGACCATTGCTGCTCTATAAATCCAGCTACTTAGCTACCATCCGTCCTCTCTTCCAGATCCCCTCTCCTCTTTCCAAGACTTTTAGACCCAACCCGACCTTCATAGACAGAAAGAAGAAAGAAAGAAAGGCAAAAGCAAAAATGCACCTCCAAACCCTTCTCCCCATCCTCCTGACCTCCGCCTCCCTCGTCGCTGCATCACCGAATGCTGCTGCCGCTGCCGCTGCCGCTGCTGCGCCGGCCGCAACAACAGCAGCCAGCGCGGGGGACACAGCGCAGTGCGCGAAGAGGTAAGCATCTCCCTTAGCTCTCGCCTCCAAGAACGGGCACACAGACTACCAAGCCCCAGAGAGCTACCTAGACAGCTAACTGACTGACATGAGGGACATAGTATCCTGGACGCCTGCCTGAAACAGCTCCAACCGCAGATGGACGCCTGCGCGCAGAACGACTGGGATTGTCTGTGTACGCAGAGTCAGAACGTGTTGACGTATGCATAACCCCTTCCCATTCCTCCCCTTTCCCTGTTCCCGGCTTTGATCGCCTTTGTATCTTTGATGCTTCTGGTTGATCAGTGTGGGTGTGTGGTGGGTGGGGTCGGGTGCTGGATACCGTACATACATCTATAAGCCCACCTACCACCCACCACCCGCCAAGACCTATACGCCATACCGCAATCCCAAACCAAAAGATTATCCAGCCCTACACTCTCCACTACTTACCCTCCATACAAAGCTAACCCTTTCTCGCTCTCTCTCTCTGCCTAAAAGCTGCTACAACGACTGCCCCTCCGACCCGGGCCGCTACACCGTCACCCAGCAACAGGTGCCCTACTGCAACGCGGCGCAGGCCAACTCGCTGCTATACTCGACCTCCACCAGGGTGACCAAGACCTCGTCGGCGACCAAGACGAGCGCGCCCACCACCACCGCGGCCAAGACGACCGCCGCGTCGGCCACGGCCACGGCGCTCGAGTCTTCCGGGGCGGCGGCCGGTGCTGGATTGGAGCTGGGGTTGGGGGTTGCGGCGGTGGTTTTGGGGGTGTGGGGTTTTTAAAACCGGATGAATTGGGCTGTCGAAGCTATGGGTGTTGATTGTGGGGAGTGTACCTGGGATGTAATACTGCTGTTGTGTTGGTGTACGACCTCAAGGATTGGATGGATCTGTATGTACTACCTATGAAAGAACCTGTGATATTATGTTATGTTATGTCTAATCTGCGCAATGCTCTCTGGTGTTTTTGATGATTAAACAGATGAAGAATGGGTATCGGATTGATGCGGAAATTCAAAATGCAAGTTCATACTTCATGACGCCCCAGTAAGACTTTACTCCCCCATAAAATGAGCGGAACGTCTCCTGTATTTGTCTTCGCCCCGTCCACACGGCTGTCGACAAGGCTCCCGTGGCACAGATTCCCACCAGAGTCCATTGGAAGACCCCCTCGGAGAAGATGGAGAGTGACGAGCGGATGGTTTCGGCGGTGTTCTGTGATTCTCGTGGTCAGCATCCCAGGCCACGGGAAGGAAAGCGGGAAGCAACAAATAACGTAACATACCCATCTCTCAAACGCCTCGAACACCCTCGTCGCCCCCATGTGATGACCCTCGAAATCCACCGCCACCAGCCGAAAGTAACCATCCCCCACGAGTTCGACGGTCGTCTCGAACCCCTCCTTCGGTTCGTACTGGACGCTCTCGAACTCCTCCTCCGGAGCACTGCCATTGCTGGCCCGCTGCAAGACCCAGCCTGCCACATCCGTCGCCCCGTTCCAACTCACATACGCCGTGTGCGCCGTCTCATCTACCTCGACGTCTGGCGGATTGCGCGGTCGCCCTATCCAGTGGGATTTCTGCGCACGGTACGACTTCGTCCACCCAAGCCAGAAGAAGACCCGGGGGCCCCAATGGAAGTCGCAGAGGAGGTCGCCGTCGGTGCTGAACTCGGTGTATGCGGAGGATTTCCCCCAGCCAACGAACACATTTCCGCTTCGCGGGAGAACTTGCAGGCTACCCTGTGAGTGGCTGCTGAAGCGGCCTGGGCTGTCATAAACATGGAGGGTGTCGGCTGTCCAGTCGGCAAAATCCAGGCGGATCATGAGACCCCGGGAATGGTCGCAGGTGTACCCGTTCTCGTAGGCGGCGTTGTCGAGCAGGGTGAGTACATTGTCCGAGTGCCAGCGCGCGTCGTGCTGCCAGGTGAACCCCGTGGCCGAGCCATCGGATGAGATATCCCGGAAAGTGTTGCGCTTCCCACCCAGCACCCACAGGATTTCCCCAGTCGAACTGATGCAGGTGACAGTGTGCATGTAGCGGGACGATATGAGGTAGCTTCCGTCCCTGGGATGCTTGTCGATACTATCGATATGGAAGTAATCGTACGCAACCTGTGGGGAAGGCGAGGAACCCTTGTCGCCGAAGGGGAGGTGTGATTCGTCGATGGCATAGTGATCGCGTGCGCGCCACTCGAAAAGAAGCTCGCCTGTCTCAATATCGATCTCCTGGAACAGGCTGTCGTAGATCCAGCCGTCTTCAAGCCCGCCGACTGCGCTCAGATCCGCCTGGCAGATTTCGTAGATGGTCAGGATCGCGGTGCCTTGGTCGGTAATTTTGAACTCATGCAGGTCGCCTTGATGGCCGTTGGCGGCTGAGACAATGTGGACAACGTCGTAGGAGGCATTGAGCTATTCGAGCGTGAGATGGTTAGTTCAGCTGGCAATCACATATGAGCATCGTGCGGCAAGGCCCACCATGTAGTACTGTCCCATGCCTCGGGTGCCATCATACTCGCCAGCCCAGAAAGTGAGATAATCCTGGCCCTGGTACTGCTGTACCTTCAAGTCCATGACCTCCCCGAATGCGCGCTCCATCCAGACTAAATTCCCCCGGTGGTCGTAGACTAAGGGTCCCGGTTCGGGATAGCTATGACCACGCGGGCTGAGAAAGACATAGCCTTCTTCACAATCGGGATGCCATTGTTTCACATAAACCTCGGGGGACTTCATGCCGACCGACTCATAGCTCAGCGTGGGATGCGGGCCGAACAACCCCAATTCATACCAGAGGCCGTGCCATGAGAAGGCCGTTGCCAGTAAGGGCAGAAAGCCCCAGAAGACCAGCAGTGCGGCCATCTATGGTCGGAGATAGAATGACCTGGGATAGAAGAACAGGAGGAGAATGCATTTCGTGAACAGCAGCGGAGAGAATCATCTTGTAAGGTTGAGGTGAGCCATCCTAATCCAAGTGGACACAGCATGACGCGGTCGATCATGGATTGCAAAGCGACTGACGAGTCAACGTCGGTTTGAACCGAACCGGCCCCATTAGCGGTCGTCGTTCGTTGGCTTGTGTTCCACTGATAGTCCCCAGCAGTTCAGAACCCACGTAAACAAGATTCCCTTAAACCCACTTGGGGCGACGCTAGATTGTTTAGGTCGTGGAGAACCACGCGGAAATTCTCGTTGTCAAAGTTCCAGCTGTCGTCGTACCCATGGTTTGTACAAGAACATCCGTCGGCAGGCTGAGCAGGCTGATAGATAGTTAGTAGTGCGGATAAATCTTTTATCTAAAGGGACAGGGTTTGTAGAAGTGCTGCTATACTGTACTGTACTTTTTTTTCCCCCTTCAGATTGCATCAGCTGCACGGCTTCATGCAGCGTACGCTGTACTGTACCTCTTCGCAAGACGGCAGCCACATTTTCAACTTGGGCGGTTCATGTCATAATCTGATTGTGATGATTGATGGAATCTCATGCCGTGGCTTGGAAGCCGGAGTGATTGTGTAAGAGGCACAGCTGAGGGTTTGAATGGCGAAGTATGGAGTATGGAAGCAGAGCAGGAGGTGCAGATACGAACTTGGAAGGCAGATAGATGCATACATCCTAAACTTGAATCATTGCTAACGTTGTTGCTCCTTTCCTCCTCTCCTTCTGGTACTTCTCCTCACACCAACCTTTTGCTCCCTCTCCACCTTCTCCACCTCCTCCTCTTCAATTTTCCCACGCTTCCTCTTCCCCCGGATGTCTTGAAGATCAATTCCCTCCTTCTCCCCCTTCTCCTCCTCCTTCTCCTCCACCACCACCCCCTCCATCCCATCCTCACCCCCAATTCCAAACCTCACCACAAACGCCACCTTCTCAATCTCCAGACACCCAACTCCCACCCCCAACCTCCCCCTCAACCTCCGCACCGCATCCCACAACTCACGATACTCCCCAACATTATACTTAACATTCAACTCCCCGCTCTTCCCAGGCTTAAACGCCTTCCTCACCCTTTCCGGATCGCCCCCAGGGAAAACCCCCAAACACAACCACAGAAACACATCATCACTATAAAACGGCACCCCAATACCCTCACCCCCACCCTCACTCTCACCATCATCATCCGACGACAAAACCGACAACACCAAACTCCCCGTCGCAGGCCCAACCCCCCTCAACGGGCCCGTCACCTTCTCCAACGCCGTCCCCGGGAACATCTCCCGCAGTTCTGCAGTGCGCAGCAATCGAGATGCCTCCGCCGTAGCCTCCCGCACCAGACTTTCGGGATTCGAGCGGATCATCCCCAGTAATGCGGGGCGGAATTTTCCGTGTTTCCTTTGGGACCATTCTCTTAGTTATGCTATGGAGTATAGCTGATGGTGGGGGGTAGTTGATATGTTATGCTCGGATAGCCCGATCATATAAAGTAGAGAAGTAAGGAAAACGTGATGGATCGAGCAAGGCATTAGGTAGTAAGAGGGGGGGGGGACGTACATCTTCCACTCGACCAAACGCACCATTTCCTCCTTCTCGAGATACGCACTCCCTTCCCCATCACCCCCGGTAGTGGTCGAGGCGCGTTGACGGACTGCATCTGGGAGGGTCGTGTAGCGGAACTCGTCGAGGGCGAGGTAGGTTTTCACGGCTGCCGGCGCATCGTCGGGGTCCTCTGTTACGGTGAGGGTCGAAGTATGATCCTTGGATGCGGATTTGCTTTTGGGTCTGCTGCTGCTGCTTCTGCTGCTGGCGGCGGATTTCTTCTCGGTGGTGGTGGTGATGGTGGTGGCTTTGCGCCGCGTGGTGGATTCCACGGTGGATGGGTATCTCGCTAGAAGGGATTGCAAGGTTTCCTTCGTGATGTGGTCGGGGTCATAGGTTTTATGGGTGGCCATTGTGATGGTGATTGTGATTCGGAATAAGTTGGCACAATAGAAGTCTACAATCCTACTCAAGTTGTTTGAAGCTTCACGGTGGTGGTACGGCTAGCACCAATACAGACGTGGAGATTATGCTTAGGTAACGATCTTCTCTTTGCTGCGTCTCACATACATCTATTACTTCACTTCCAATCCAAGTAACCAAATGAGCTACAGAGGAGAATTTCCGTTGAGTATTGCATATTGATGGCGTCGTTGTCTAATCATAAGCTGTAAGAGTCCGTCTCCCATCAACATCTCACTGCACTTCTGCACAAAATTGTCCAAAATCCATCCCGTAATTTCTTCATCCACACAATTTATCCACTGAACCGAAGTCTGATACATGAAAGGTTAAGAGGAGAAATATAACAGCAGAATTACAAAAGGCAGAGGGTCTAGCCCCGAAATGAAGCGAAGTTCTATCGTGTATCATCCGGACTCTCCTTTGGGTCACCCTTGGCAGGTTTCGAGTCGGGGTTAACAAAGCTCACCCGCTTCTCTTCCTTGCCGCGTGAAGGAACCACTGATGGCGCCATAAGTCGGTCTTTCTTTTTGATACTGCCACGTTGCAGCGACTTCGATAATGGTGGTGCCCGGGGTGTCCCCGTGCTTGCCATCCCTATATCTGGCTTCGCCGGAGTCGCAGCAGCCGATCGCGCGCTATTCTCGTCGCCATCTTCGACATCAATATGGCCCAGGTCTTCATCATGATCGCCTGCTTCAGACGAACTAGGCCCCGGATCCGAATCCGACACATCCCCGTAATCATCGTCATCACTCACGAGACTCGGGGCTTGATTTGACTCGGCTGTGTTCGGACTGAGATTTGAGGCTTGTTCTGTCCCTTCTAGTTCTCGCAGAGTGGAGCTCTGCGAGCCCTGGGGAAGACAAGACATGGAAGGATACGGCGACTGGTAATCAGTAGGCCGGGTGGGTGTTGAGGTTTGCAGGGGTGGAGGCGTGTGATTCAGGGAATCCAGTCCCTTTCGGCTACCGGGGCGCCGGCTTGTCGCCTGCGAGGCTGTCGTGCGCATCGGTTGCCTGCCCGCACGGGCTCCCAGCGGTGTCTGATCCTGACTCATCTCCGCCGAAGGTTGCACGGACCCGGCGTCTGACTCGCCATCGTCATCATCGGAATAGTCATTCAAGTCCACCACAGTCTTGGCATCTCCGACCAGTTGTTCTAGGTCAACCGCAACGCCCCGAAGCTTCATCAGATTCGACAAATGAGGAGTCGCAGGGGAAGACATGAATGGACCGTTGCCTTCCGTAGCGGGCATTGTCTTTTGATCAGCGCTAGATGCTCGAGGCGTCTCCACTCCGGAGGGAGTCTGTCGAACAGGGCTCAATCGTCTCCGAGGAGTCACAGTGGCGTCGGATACAGGTGTAGGCGTCTTGGGAAGGGGCTCAATGACATGCGCCGACCGAATCAACGGATGAATGAAACCAGCTGTGGCCGGGCTGGAAGTTTCGATTTTGCCGCCTATTACTGCGCCAGCCTCGTCCACTTCCACAGGTTCGCCCGACTCAACTGCCGCCGCTTCATGGCTTGCGTAGTTTCGGCTGTGCGCGATACGGCAATGATTGATGAATCCCTGCGTGCTAGAGAAATTGTCCCGGCGACAATCCAGACACACCAGCTTGACGAGTAGATTATCCGATTTTCGTCGGATGAGCATTGGCCCAGTCTTGTCCTTTGGTTGCGGATAGCCGTTAGGTAGAGACTGCAGTCTCCCACCCGTGCCTCGTTGCGGTCGCGTCTTACTAGCAACGTACCCCAGATCCCCACAGCTTCCACGAGTCGAGCGTCCTTCAGTCCATGGACTAGCATGGCCGCCAGTCATAGGCGTAGCAGGTTCAGGCTCACCGCCATCAAAACGAGGATCTGGAATTAGCCATCTTGCAAGATGGCGAGTGTACGGGCCGTCAGTGACACCCCAGGGTGCTGGAGACAATGGCGCAGGCCCATTTTCAGGAGCCCACACTGCCATGCCCGTTCCGCTGCTGACCGCTGGCGAATAACCCGCCACATTCGAACCCGGGTAAGGGATCTCTGCGCATCGGCGCAGTTGCTCCAACGCGACCTGACACTTTGCGATTTCCTGGTCGATCAACCGAAGTTCGTTGTGCTTTAACAACACCTCCAAGCTCAGTTGGGCTTCAAGCGTTTCACGCAGCGTGTCCACATCCACCTTCTGTGAGCCGGTGTTCTTGGTCACCGCAGGTGGTTCAGATGCGCCCTGACTTGGGGGAGGGGGCGGCGACGACTGCGACGTCTCGGGCGGCGGATTTATCGGAAGACTGTTGGGCGCTTCGAATGACACAGTATCCGTGTTGGTGGCGGCTGACGAGATATCCTGCTTGATGGCGATAGAGCCGCACGGTGCGTTCTCTGCGCGCAGCTTGGTCGCGACCGGAGCATCCTGATCAGGCGTCATATCCGTGGAATCTGAGCGCTTGCGCTTCAACTGAGGCAGAGGGATGGCGCTGACGCCAGGCGCAGGGCATGGCGGAGTCGCAAGCATTTTCAGCTCCTCCGCCATCACCTTGTTTCCCCCAATTGCAGAGGACCAGGGTAGCAGCCGAAACATGCCATGCGAGTTGTGGTCGCAAGTCCTTGTGGTTTGCGACTTGCGTTGCGACAAATGCGCCAGGGTTTGTTAGACGAGAGAAGAGTGCGCACGAACGAATCAAGGATTGATTATATGCTCCGCTGAAAGACCATACACCAGTGTATGCGAAATGCGACCGATCTAAATGTGGAGAGGAGAGAAGAAAGTGAAGTAGAGCGAAGCGCTCAACGAGGGAATGCGTGTCGCTGCCGATCGGTCGGACAGGTCGTTTGCGACCGGATGAAACCCAGCAAGGGGGGGGGGGGAAGGAAACACGGGGCAAGAGTCAGAGGGAGGGAGAAGGTTACCCCAACGAAAAAGAGACAGATGCCGGAAGCTCGGAAGGGTAGGTAGTAAGAATGCACCACGCGGTGATGGGAGGGAGGAAATTGTTCAAATTGATTTGTTGATAGCGTAATCGACCCAGACAAGGAGGATATTCCAATAGCAGTTGCAGTAGGTTAGAGTAGTTGGGTGGGTGGGTGGGAAGGTAGTTAGATAGTAGTAGTAGTAGTAGTAGTAGTAGTAGTAGTAGTAGTAGTAGTAGTAGTAGTAGTAGTAGTAGTGGCAGTAGTAAGGTAGGTATAGTAGTTGCAGAAGTGGTCGGTGTGATAAGGGTAAGTAGGTAGAATAGAAGAAGAGTGTCAGGTAAGGTAGGGCGCAAGAGATGGTAGGTTAGTTAGTGGTGATAGGGAATGGGTGGGAATAAAGCCGAAGAACGATAACGGGGAATGATAATGACACGGATAATAATGATCATATAATAATAAGAATACGGAGTTGGGAAGCGTATCCGTACTTTGTTGTTTCCTCCTCTTCTTTTTTTTCCCAGTTGAGGTCACATGTAAGACGGGAAGGCAACAGGCAGGCTGCGACAGAAAAGGGAACCTGGAAGCAGGCGCGCGGCGATTGACGCTCGGGAGGCAAATTCCAGGGACACTCGGGCAGTGGGCAGTGGGCAGTGGGCAGTGGCGTAATCTATTAATAATGGGGAGTGGAGGGATACAAGCAGCAAGGTTGATGCGTCCAGTGGGTTGGGTCACTTCTTTTTGGCTTGTTGCCTGGATAGTAGAAGAAAAGTTGAGGGCGCAGCCTTGGGAAGAGAAAGAGAGAGGAAGAAGATGTTGACGGGGAGGGATAAGGGAGTAGGAGAGGATGAAAGTGAGAGAAGATAGGAAAAGAGCTGGACAAGGAGAGGATTGTTTGAATTTGAAAAAAAAATCCAGTCCAGAATAGCTCCCTCAACAGCACGATTCAGGATTCACCACCACCTTGAAAGGATGCAGAGCAATAAGAATAATGGTCTGTAAACAGGAACCTAAAACGGGAGGGAGGAATCAGAGTCCAATGAATGTGGACCAGGCGAAGATTGTCTTCCGACCAGGGACCAAACCGGTTTAAGCAACGTGAAAGGTTATTTGGCAATGATGAAGAAAGCTGGTTGAGGATGGATAATAATGGTGTGGAGAGAGAGAGAGAGCAGTCGAGGGAATAACAAAGAAGCTGGGAGAAGAGGGCGGAAATCGAGGGATTCACAGAGGTGTTCAAGGGAGGCGATGATATAAACAACGACCAAAAAAATAACCAACAAGAACAGGAACACAAACGACTAGAAGAGTAAGAAAAAGAGGAGAGAAGGAGGAGGGGGAAGGGGAGAAGAGAGCGAATGTGTTGTTGTTTTGTTAGTGATTCAAGTTAGTTAGTGTTAGGTTAGTTACTATTGATTGATGATTGACTTATTTTAGAGTGAGTACTGGCACTGGTAGAGAAAGAAGGGAAGAAGAGGGGAGAGAAAAGACTAAAGAAGAGAGGGAAATGGGGTTCTTCTTTCATCATCGTCACTAACTACTCATACTCACTCGGTCCACTACTTTTACTGAGAGTCTCAGAGTCTGAGAGAGGAGGGAGGGGGTTTTACCGCCTTAATTCACTCCGGGGTGGGGTGTCCACTTTTCTACTCTGCGCACTCCGTCCACTACTGAATTTACTGATACATCCTCTGATACTGACTCTGTTGGTACTCCGTACCCCGTACCATTGCTCAACTCGCCCCATCAACCTATGAGATCGTTAGCAGCCTACAGCCCAGCTGCAAGTCCCCACGATTTCGACTTATTGTTCCATGCGAGAAGCTGCTTGTGTTGATGAATATTGTGGTGAGTCTGCCATACAGGTCGAATCATCCATCATCATCCATGACTGCCTGAACTTCCAAACCAGACGAGTGGAGCCTGAATCGAAGAATCCTGGGCCTGGACTGGTCCATGGATGGCCGGGGTACCGCCTGCGCTAAATTGTCCACTATTCCTGAAACAGTTGAAGTGATGCTGCTCTCTCTGTTCCATGCTGTTGCTGCTGTTGCTGTTGCTGTTGCTGTTGCTTTTGCTTTGCTTTGCTGCTGCTGCGGCTTGCTGCTAGCCTGCTACCTACCGCAAGACCTACCACAAAGTACGAGTACAACCACTGTATCGTATAGTAACCTCAGATACCCGGTTCTTGAAGCATACCGGTACGTCTGTCTCTATCTCTCTCTCTCATACTTCTCTTTTCACACCCCAGACCAATGCAAAGGAAGACTCGCTTACCGCGATGTCAACAGTGCAGCGCATGCACCCCTCATCAACAGGCCCATCAGTGAGCCATATTTGCTTGTTCCATGGATTCGGATCTCATCTATTCTGAATTAGCTTTGTCACACATGGTTATTGTCTTTCCTCTCGCCGTCAAGTCTCCTGCCCGTCTGCACCCGCCCCCCCTCCTTCCCCCTCGTATGATAGATCGACCTGATCGTCGCGTTTGCCCGCCGTGCGGTGTCGTTACATCATCCACTCTCGTCGTCACCCGCGCCGTCCTTTGCTCCGTGCTCCACTTTAGCCCAATATAGTTCGCAATTGAGTTCACTATGATCGCGTCGGCATAACCTAGTGCTTGGCTGCCCATGTGTTGGGGCCGCTATCACTGGAGGGTTGCTGCACTTCCGAATCCTCCGCGAATGGTGGACATTCTAGTGTGCTCTGTGATGTGTTCTAGAATAACGTTCAATGGTCGGAATCCGTGGTGTGACAACTTTTGTTGTAGCGTCCCTTTTTTCTGAGACCCAAATCGTCGGCCATACATACTGCACCTCAAAATTAACTTATCTCTCTCCCTGTCCCGGGCCCAGTAACTCGAGTGCCATTTGAGAGGGCACTTATATTGTCCAAGGGAGTCTCCTGAGCTGCAATCGTCGTGTGGCAATGGAGAGGAGAGCTACTCAAGGAGTTGAAGCGACAAACTCTGTAGGCTAGCAACCGTCACAGGAAGCTAATAAATATAGGAGCATGCCATGACTCGCGCAGTGTGTGACATATGCGATAGACGGGCAGTGGAGCTCTCCTTCATCTTTTCACAACCAAGTCGCTGTAAGAACAGCTCCCCTACCACCGTTCAGGGACACACAAACAAGCCTGACACCAAAATACTAGCCATGCACGTATGACTGCCATGCTCTGTGCAATGATCAGTTGCGCGACGACATAAGTATAGCTACTCTTAACTTAGCTGCTTCCATACACGTAGTTCTCTCTCTCTTAAGTTCTCTCTCTTCCCCGCACCCCGGCCAATGCCTACGGCCAGCATTAGCTAGACAGCCCAGCAAACCACAATCCACTATCACTAGGGCATCTTGCATTTTTACTTTTGAGATTCGTCTTGCAGCCTGCGCATCGGAAAGAACATCTCAATCATCCCTTCCAATGATACTATCACATCATTGCCCAATCCCGCCAATCTCGCACTGATTCCTGATTCTTCCATGAGGGTATCCACGACTCTAGGCGAAGATGGATCCATAAAGGGAGATACTAAGTGATAATCGACTGTCTAATCTGTTTTTATTGCATATTCTATGCTATGTGCCACACGGATGAATGATCCCCTCATCCTATACTTCAGCGACTAGAACGCATCTCTTATTTATGCACATTATCGTTGACATTACCTCCACCCTTCTGGCCAAGATAGAGATAGTGCTATCATGGATCTGTCCAAGCTACTAGGTATCCTGGGAAGGGCTCGTGTGCCAATTAACGTAAAGCAAGGCCAATCACCGTTCAGACAGCTCTAAGCTCCCACCGCACTGGCCAGGCGACGTACATCACAACACGAACCTTGCATGCATCGGACGGCCTTGAGGGCACGGTCTTACTTGATGATACACCATGGTATTGGCCCATATCCATACGATGACCTCCAACCGCCCTGACACGAATGTGCAGGTTGCTGTGGGAAGCTATAGTAGGTTATTACAATGCAGTAGATTGATTGAAATAGGGGTTGGTGGCCATTGATGACTGTGGTGAAAGCCTAAGCACCGAGTAAAGAGTATGACTATGACTGTAGAAGCCGCGAGAGCGAGCTTGAAACTGTGTAATATTTGGTATAAGGCACGATCAAAAGTGAAGCGGAACTAATCACAAATTGAGAACATAAGAACAACCACCTCCAGCTTTTATCCCACATTCCCGCCCAATCGCGCCTGAGTGATGCAAGTTGCATGGTCTCGTCAATTGGATCCATGTTAGAGCCCAACATGTACGGCATATGACCAAAGCGTAGGTAGAAATGCTGCCCGAAACAAGCTTTAAGATCAATGATAATCCAGGGCGCGCCAACAAAGTCACCTAACCACGACTCAATTTCATCCCGGAGTCATACAGAGACAAAACATAAAGCAGCATGTATCAATTGGGAAAGCAACACTGTCAACGCCATAGACAAAATCAGTGACCAGCACCGACATCGAACGAAACGAAAATAGATCTACCTTCTACTTAAGTCATTCACATAGTTTGTTTTTCTTTCCGTCATCCAAGGACCCCATTCAGGTTTGCACTCTGGAACAGTGCCGTCTCATCTCGTCAATGCTCCCCAGGTCATAACAAATCCAACCAACCTCTCGTCACAGAGTCCTCTTCTTATTCCGTCATGCGCAGAATGAAGTTCACAACCACAGCGGCCAGAAGCGCCAGCGCCAGCACGGTCGGTCCGAACCGATCGTCGATGCCACTCTGGCCGCGTTTACGTATACTCTGCGCCCGCCAGTGGAAGGTCACCAGGGCATAGATCATGGCAGCCATGGCGATGACGGTGAACAGGCCTGCGGAGATGCGGCCGATGCGGTCACCGAAGTTCAAGAGACCGACGGCTAAACCGCCGAGGATGACGGTGAAGTTGAGCCAGGAGAGGAAGGTACGCTCGTTGGCGAAGAACACCTTAGGCTCGACACGAGTGGGCAGGGCAATGCGCTTGCCTTTGGAGGTTTCGTTAGCCACTGGACAGTGAAGCTAAATAGCATTGGTGGCTGCTGGAATCAAAAGAAAATGTTTCACTGACCAGGAGCGGTTTGAAGGAGGGGCTGACTCGACATCGTGTGGAATGGCAGGGATTTGGGTGTGGTAGGACTTGAGTAGGTGTTGTTGGTAGTCTGAGCCCGCAAGGGAGGATGGCTATGGGAGCTATGCTGAGGTTGAGCAAAGGGTGAAAGATGAGAAAGAGGAGAGGAGAGGAAAGAGGGAAAGAAAAAAAAAGAAAAAAGAAGCAGAGCCGAGCTTCAATTGAGGTTTCTAGTCTGGCGCACGAGGAGGCCAAACGAAGGGGCTAGGCCAAGATAGCACTGGCTAGTTCTTTACTAGATGGATTGGAGCGAGGAAGAAGACGACGACGGCATTGATGTAATATGAGACCGGTATTAAGAGGACGGGCGGTGATTCGAACCCGGGACGAGGTCCCCGCGCCTTTGACGGCCGACACCTTCCCCGTTGCGGCCGTAGCGGTGGCGCATCCTTCTGTTCTGCCCATGCCCACCGCCAGATAGCGCGCACGTGCTCCAACTGTTTGCTGTGATTGATAGCCTCAGGTCTCCATTGGCCACTTCTATTGTTTCGGATCATCAATGCCCCGGTAACTGTGGCGGTGGTACCGGGACTATTCCATAATGGGTAAGCAGATCTTTCTCTTGTCTCTTTACGGCCTAGCGGACTGTCAGACACAGCCAACCAGCAGTCCGCAAAGCCACACTTATGATGCCGCCTCAACTAAGTTGCATGTTTCCAAACATCCAAACGACCCTCCTGATAACAACAGCGTGGAAGGATCTCTCTCATTCTCTTGCTTCACTCTTTCATTTTCTAGATCCCTTCGTGTGCTCCTGCATGCAATAGTTGGAAGTTCGCATTTGGTTAGTCGGAGCCAGCCCTATTTCCCCTCCAGTTTGTCAGAGAGGCAGAGAGTCTGACGTTCTCCCCCCCCGTCTTTCGGAGCCACATTCCTGGCTTCCCTGTCCCTCACTTACCCACCCCACAAGCACCTCTCCAGCGTCCCGTGGTCGTGCCCACCGTCTCGACCCAGACAAGACACCGCGGAGCTTCTAGCTTTCCCCTCTTCTGAACTACGCTAATCAAGACATCGAAACTTACCTTCAGTAAACGGTTCAATCAACTTGCTTAATCACAATGGCCGTCGAACCCGTTCCCACGTCTTCTGTACGTCTCCAACTTCCCCTTATGCATTCAATATCTTAGAGGGCGGCTTGTCATCATCTGCTCACGAGACCGGCAAACGAATCCACTGCTAACAATTCACTTCTAGCCCGTGGCCACTTCCGAACTGACCAAGATAGCCACCGAGGTATGCATCCCGGATAGCATCAGCTGGAATTAGTGAAACCGGCCCCGCGAAAATACCACTACGATTGACCTTCATCACACTGTCGCCGAATTCTGAATTATCTCCTTTCCCTACGTCTTGCATCCGAGCGCACAGAAGCGACGACACACTAACCAGCAGACCCTCCACAGGCCTGCGATTTCGCCCTCAAGGATGTAACAGAATATGATCACTCCCGGGTCGCAGACTGGAACTCGCACATTATTGTATGTCCGCTTTTCTTCTCGGTCCCTAAATTCACCGCGCGAAACGCGCAACCAGCCAAAACCCAAGACTAACCATGTTGCTACCTGGCCCGCCCCAGAACACTATCCTCAAAGCCCTGATCAGCGCCACGGCTCCCTCCACCGCCTCGTCTTCTCCCCCTTACCGCTTCGTCGTGAACAGCACCATTGTCCAACAGGGCCTGATCGACAAGTCCGCCGCTGCGGACGGTACCACCGCCAATGCCGGCAAGCGCGGAATGCACTCCGCTTCCGGCGCCTTCTGGGACGTCAACCGGGACGGGATGTGGACATTCAAATACCCTGGTGCCGAGGAGAGGGGCCTGGACGTTGTTGTCAGTGTGACGTGGTTTGCACTGGGTTGAATCGCCAGTCTTGCAATATAGGAGTGGAGGAGGAGGACTTGCACGAGTTGATATATTGTGACATTTTGAAGGTCATATTGGTTATCTACCAGCGAGAGCTATCGCGCGTTGATTGGTTATATCAATTATAGCGGAATTGGCACTGTGTTCTGGTTTACCTTCTTCTTGGAATTGCGAGGTTAATTTTTTTTTTTTGGGAAGCCGTGATTCTTGTTGTGCTGAGAGACTGGAGAGTGATACCATGGTCTTGTTGTAATAATTGAATTTTGAGGATATATTCCTACAGATGTAGCAGATTTCTCTCCAAGTATCGAATAAACTCGCATGTGGTATTTGAATCGAAAGGTCTTGCTCTCAACATCCCAAAATTAGAGATAAGCGCACATAGCTCCTGGAAACTCCCAAATGATAGAAGGCAAAACAGACGCCCATCCACAATACAGTCAAATCAAGCCCAAGTCGAGTCAAATCAGTGAAATCAATACCTAGCGCCATGCTAACCCACAAAGCCCCCTGGAAAGATGCGAACGACAGCACGAAGCGGACGGATAGCGAAGATCGGTCGTTGTAACGCGGTTTCTCCCATTCCTCGAATTCGGAAAGCAGATCTACCGGGGTTCGGAGTAATCATTCAATGCCACGCATACCGCCCCGCGATGATGACCACTATATTGTCGAATGATTTGTCCCGATGCCAGCTCCCACAGACGCGCATAGTGGTCACTAGATACGGTGACGAGGTACGCAGAGTCGGCGGAGAAGGCACAGTCCCAGACCCAACGTTGGTGGTTCGCAAGCGTAGTTTCGAGGAAGAGAGTGCCCGTGGCGGGGTCCATAGGAGGACCGTCTGGCTGGACGGGGAAAGTTTGCTGGGGCTCGTTGTTGACAATTGGCGGTGTACCGTCAAAAAGACTGAGAGGGTTGATTTCAATCTCTGATTTATTGCTGTTGGGGGACAAAGGGTCTTGGCTGTCGGGTGTCGATGTCGGAGATGATGATGATTCGGGTGCCGCAAGCGCCTGGGCTTTGGCTTTGGCGGCGGCCATCTTCGCGGGAGGGTAATCGAGGTCAAGATTCCATACTTTGGCGGTGTGATCTGCTGAGCATGTTGCTAGGTGTTTGACGTCCGGGGAGAGGAGGACGCGGGTAAGGTAGTCTTTGTGTGCTTGGAAGGTGCAAATGGGGACAATGCGGGTGAGCTCGGCATCTTGAATCATGCGCCAGATGTAGACGTTGCCCTGGATTCATAGTGATGAGTCTGCTGCCAATCTGAATCCGTATGTGTACGGGGGCTGAATGGGTACCTTCTTGTTTCCTGCGCAAAGGAGGGACCCGTCGCTAGCAACGCTCACACTATGCACGGCGACGTCGTCTTCGGGGATCAGCTGGTGGGTGCAGACACTCTCTCCCAGATCCCAGACACGAACGATACCGGCGCGATCTCCACTGATGAGTTCGCCTTGGTTGGGATGGATGACCACGTCGTTCACTGGGGCTTTGTGGGCGTAGTTGCGCTGCAAACTGCCGGTGCGCGTGTCCCACACTTTGACTGTGCCATCCTCGGAACTGGTGACCATCCACTTTCCCTCGCAATGAAACGCGACACCCGTGATGTTATTCGTGTGGCCATCGAAGGTCATGACCGGATTGGGATTGGTAGACTTGATGTCATACAGTTTGACATTGTTGTGTCCAGCGGCGGCCAGGAACCGCTTGTCTGGCGTGATGCAGAGACGGTTCACTTGTGAATCTGGATGCTGAATTGTGCGCGAACAGATTCCGGACAGTGCCTCCCAGAACCTGAAAGTGGTTAGCGACAGCGCTTACTTCAGATGCAGTGACCGTCATGTCCATACCGAATAGTGTGGTCGTAACCCGCTGATTGTCGCAAATTTGTGGATTATTGGTTAGTTGATTGTATGGAAGAAAGCATGTCTATCGAAAGATTGCAAGTCTTATCGCTTACCGGTGCAAAGAATGACGCTCATTTTCAAGACGCGCAAAGGGAGGAACAAAACTGAACGGTGGTGGAAAGAGTATGGAGGGACAAGGACTCGGGAGCTGGTGAACATGGAAGGTCAGTCAGCCATCCGAAGCCGCTCGGCTTCCTGCCGGATCTATGTTAAGGCTGCATCAAGGTCAGGACGGGCACGTGGGCGGTCAACTGAGCGGTGGTAAAGGCGGTAAGACAGGCAAGGGATCAAAAAAAGCGGCGTTGATCTTCTCCATTTCATCTATCCAAACGTCGACAGCTGCAACCCACGCAGTTTGTTTGCTTCAAAAGTGACTTAGGCGCCTGTCTGATATTTGGCAGGCTACGTGCCTAGTGTCAGTCTCTGGCTCAGCCTGATCAACAAGATCTGAACACTTCTCGTCGAGACTCCGAGTTTTCGCCCGGACTACTATGCGTCTTACGATCCCGTCAATGTTCGTATAGTGACTCGGCGCCTAAAGGAGGTACGGATTGCAGTCTTTATCTTTGTGACCAGACGCTTGAAAGGGACAAGTTTCTCATTTTCATTCTCAATAGCCACTGCGCGATCGATGGCGGGCATTCTTGGACTTTGAGTCCCGAGATCACCAGCACTTCCACGCTACCCTACCACCACAACAGCATCTCACGGCTGTCTTCTAGGCGCGCAGAACCTGGCCATCAGAGTTCTCGCTGCCTAGCTTTCCCCCTTATCAACGTTATTGAGAGCTCTCTTGAGCTGAGTGGAAGCATGGCTGAAGGTATTTCTACCTCGCTCCAGACCTGCCCTGCGGATTCTCAGAGGCTTCCTGCCCTCGAGGTTCTTCCGTCTCCCCCATGTATTTCTCATCTGCATGTGAATGATCCGGGGCTTACACCTTCCCCTGGGTCCCAACTGCAGCGCTTCCCCGATGCCGCCCGAAATGGAGAACACGGCCAGTCCGTTGAAGAAGCAAAATCCACCTCGGTCGACCAGCACATTGCGCCCACACCCACGGACCGACCCAAGAATACCACAACGGACTTGAGAGACGAAGGGACTGAACACGCAATAAGCGAGCAAAGTACATCGCGCCTGTCTGAAGACTCATCGGCAACGACTGCGCCCCAGCTGGACCTTCATGACTCGCCTACTGCGCCATCCACGGAGACAGCGGAGGACTTGTACGATCCTTTGTTCGACTCTGAGCTGATGTTTCATGAGCTTGACGCCGCGTTCGATTCACGCAAGCGAGCTGGCGCGGAAGCATTTGAGGAACCAGATCTCTGGCAGCAGGCCTCGAAAAGGCAGGCTCTTGAATCAATCCGGGATGAAATTACCATAACGCCAGACAAAACACCGTCACTGTCTTCTCTCGACTCGGCCTTGCAGCCTGATCGAACCGGAACTGGTCCTCACACGCCATCGGATCCTGACCAGCAGTCAACGCCTGCGGCCTTGTTCGAAGCTTTTGGTTCATTGTTTGAGGATTCACCCTTTGATGTTCCCATGGAGCTTTCCTATGATGGACTGCCTGACTTTGACTTTCATGAGCTAAGCCAGGAGCTGGCCAGAGTCAAGGCACCTCCTAATGTCAACATCGCCCCTGAGGATACGCTTTCAATCAGCGAGATCACAAAAGATCGGTTCTCTATCGACGACCAAGATCTGATTGACTGCACAAGCCGGGAGATTCTACAGCGGGTGCACGAAGAGCCACCTTACGTATCACCATATCCAACTTACGCCGGGCCTCTGGGCTACCTGCCGTCTGCTCCCAACATTCATGTCCAATATATTGAGGTCGCAGAGGATAAGGCCAACTTTCGCTTGACCTCATTGAGAAACCGGGTGCAGCAGCTTTCAGTGGAGCGACACAAGCTGAGGACTAAACTGGATCATATAACGGAAATGAGCACGATCGACAGGCGAACGGGAAAGACGCACTACGAATTGCTCCGCGAACAGAATGCTATGCTGCGACGGGTTTGCACTCAGCATCAGAACAGGGTGGAACGATACAAAAAAGAGGCGGATGAATGGAAGAGCAAGCTTCATGACCTTGGCACTGTCTATAACAATCTGCTATATGAGATCCAGGTACAGAAGCAGACGCCGGCGGTCGCGGGGATTCCTAATGGGTACAAACCTCCCCATAAGATCCAGCCTGCACCGAATCAGCAAGCCATTGCCCCAATACCCGGCGGTGTTACTGTGATTCCAGCTCGTTCTGCAAATCTCGACCCCGCAGCATCTCTCCATCGCCCCATCGCTCCCAGCCCGCCCAAACGCGAACCGGTGACGATCGACCTGACTGCTGACGATCCACCGGACACGGCCAGCCCAACCCTAGCGGAGAAGCAGCGTCAAGCAGAGATGCTCCAATCCCTTCGCAGCAAAAAGTACGCTTGGCTGACGGATGCTGACGCGGTCGACCGCCACAGTACTAGTCTCCGCTCACGGCAAGGCTTTTGCGGCAATGGCGGTGGGCCCCAGGCCCTGGAAACAATGGGGGAGGAAGCCGCCGAACGGATCCGCAACCTATCCGCCTCCGGGCTTGCGTCAGCCGGTCGCATCGAACCCTCCGATCACCGCGATGCTGATGATGATGATTTGGCTCGTATGATGGAGGAAGAGCTCGCACAGGGTTGTTGATGCAGACCCATATATCTGACGTAATTCCTTCTTCGACTTTTGTTCTCCATTTGCGAAAAATATGATACCCATACCTGAAGAGATCAGATATCGTCACTTCTTCCTGCAAGATATCCATGTCGTTTTAGTTATCCTCTCGGGAGTTTTATGTTCCCCGCTTACCAAAGCACTTCCTTGACTTTCACAACCACCTGCACCCAAATACCCTGTATGCCCGTTGCATAGCTGCATTGTCGGTGTTATGTTCAGTTGTCCGAGTAGTAGTTGTCATCGCTTCCATAGTATCTAATGAGTATCCAGATACACAAGCTTACTATTCGCGGGGAAAGTGCCGCGCATGCATAGCCCGAGCTTCCAACTTTTGTTGTTTTATCCCAATTTCCCTTCCCTTTCCGCCTGTGTCGCCAGAAGATGAAGTCATCAGTGAGCGACACAGCTTCGAAAACCAAGATTTTCTGCACATGATCAATCTACAAGGAGAAACTCAAAGGGAAATGATAATTTCATGCAAGCAAAAAATCCTTAGCAAATGTACTTCATAAGTCGTCAAGATCGTCAATTGAAAGTTTTTCCCCCTCCCTCTTGCATTTCAAATGTAGTGGAAAAGAAGTAATTAGGGGGGAAAAAGTTCGGTCTAGAATCACACAAGTCCTTTTCTTCGTCCCAGCTTTTCCCAATTGCCTAGATCTATGGTATGTGTTGAATCGGATCAGTTTGAGGGTTGATAAGAGGTATGTATGGGGATTGGGGTGATGGGGCTTGGAAATCCCGTTGCTAGGGGTATATGTGGTGGTGGGAATAGGTGGGAGCATGTATAGGTGATGCAAGATGTCGGATTGTGTAGGTGGCTTGGTTTTGTGATGAACAAGGTATTGGTGCACTCGCTTTGGTTACCCTCAGTCCTAGAGAGTCCCACTGAGAAGACGGAATAAACACTAAAAAAAAAATCAGATCCTCAACCCCTCTCGCTTCTCCACGTTCGATGCTTCGGACGAAGAAGCCGACGCCGGGGCCGCATCCGGGTGGTGTTTCTCCCGATCCGCCCGCTTCAACTGCTTCCTCGCCTTGCGGCCGCCACAGCACGAGGCGCAGCAGGACCCCAGCTGCAGGATGAAGGCGAGGAGATTGAACCCGGAGGCGATCCACATGAACGCCAGCATGCGGGTGCCGAGGGAGGCGCCGATGTTGAGGTCGTAGTCGGACGAGGTGAAGACGTTGCGGAAGATGATGAACATGACCGTCGCGACCACCGAGGCGACGATGGTGAAGAGCGCCGTCACGAAGGTGAGGATGAGGAAGGGGAAGGCGCGCAGGAAGACGAAAGTGCGGCGGCGGTGCTGCGGGTGGGCTTGGTTGACGGTCGGGTCGGCGGAGATGGTCTGCGGGGGCCGCGACGAGACGGCCAGGGGCGAGAGGAAGATCAGGATGAAGGTGAGGACGGTCGCCGTCAGGAAGAGGCCGAACATCCAGTGCGAGGCAATCCGCGCGATCTTGAGGGCGGAGGTGATATCGGAGGGAAGGGCAACTGGTGGTTGTTATTCCGAGTTAGATTGAGCTGCTGGTAATATACCTAGGGGAGGAAACGTACTGGTTGCGCCGGAGAGAAGCTCATTGAGGATGATCTCGACGGGGTTGAACCAGTAGAGAGTCTTGGGCTTCGAGCAGTTCGTAATCCCCTCGTCGAGGTAGCCCTCGCAGAAATTCCAGAGGCCGACTTGGTAGAAGTCGTGCAACCCGATGGTCCGGGCGATGGTGTTGATCAGGACGGCATTGGGGACGGAGAGTGGGATGATATTGGCCAGGTCGATCTTGAGGAAATAGGTCTCGCGGATGACGGGTTGGTCGGCGACATTGCCAATTACCACCAGAAGCAAAAAGATCCAGGCAATCAGGTAGCACAGCGAGCGGAGGATGCGATGCCAGAGTACCTTGGACCGTGTCCTACCGGCTTGCGGTCGTTGGGTGGACTTGTTGAATGAAGGAAGCTTTGCCATGGAAATCGGCGCAACTGTCGAGTTCGGATCAGGGCGGATGAGTTGGAGGGAAGCCCCGAGGAGTTCAGGGGGAGATCAGATAGCAAGCTGCGCAAATCAAAGAGGAGGCTGATGGTCTGAACGAGTGGTTGCGTGGATGCAGAATCGGAAAATGCAGGCTAGAGAAAAACTGCTGCAGAGGCACAGGAAAGTGCGTGGGTGTATATACTATCTATACACCCAAGGTCCCAGAAACTCAACCGACCACAGTGGATGATGACGTTACACCTCCAGGAACCACGTGCTAGGAGAAATGACCCTCTGCTAAACCTAAAGACCCTGACAGTTTGGGTGGAAAGTGAGAATTCCAATGGTAAGGACTATAGGGGGAAAGGGGGGAAAGAGGGAGAAGATGAAGAGAGTGGTAGAGACTGATGAGGTGGACTGAGGTGGACTGAGGTGGAAAGGGGATACAACAGGAGAAAGATCGGACAAAAGTAAAATTATCAGGTCGAAAAATGAGAGACACAATGGAGACTGTAATGGGGGTGTAACAGCTCCGCCTGGCGGTTTAGTCGCACGTAATGACGGCTGCGGCGCCCAAGAAGGAAAGGATAAGATCTAGACCCTCAAGGACGGTTCAGCAAAAGTGGCTGGTGAGATTTGGATAAGAGGAGGTGAGGTTCAGAGGTGGTAAATGGTTGCGATGAGCATGGGCGCGCCACTCGAAGGCGGGGGGGGGTGAGGGCTTGATGGCCCAATTGAAACTAGATGATGATCGTGGACGATGATTTTTTTTCTCAGTAGAATAGAATCAATTGACTGCAATGAACAATCTCGATAGGGCCTGGAGGAAGACTGGCGATGGCCTGCCTATCAGGGATGAATAAGTGATGAATTGATCTGCCTAGAACAGTTTCGGGAGCTCGATTGGGTGGATTAGACGCCTGCGACGTCACTTGCGGCAGTAGCGTGGCCCCACTTGGCTGCCGCCAAGAAAGCTATGCGGGGCGCTTACCAGAGCCGATCCTCCGATCGTCTTGCATGAATCTTGTCTATTCAGTGCTGACGAAGTACGGAGTAATTATGGTACTTGAGTAATTGCTCCAGAGTAAAAGTATTTATCTCAGAGAACAGAACAACAGAGATGGTAAACCATTGGCGACTTTGGTCTCGATAAATAGAGATAGCGAACCAATGCCCAGCAAGCCCAATCAAGATGTTGTGTTCCATCCTGTAATCTAAATGGAACCCGTGCGATACAATTAGTTGATTATCAGTTTAATTTTAGCTCTGCATCGCACATCGCTGTTGGCATCGCCTTCTTTTTTCCGAATACGATACAATGTGTCCTCACTTGAACAGTGCATGCCATTCAACTCTAAAATCTAACCCCACCACATGGTTAACTACCCTATCCTATTGGCTGAGTGTCAACCACGTCGGCATTTTCGCCAAGCTGTTTGAGCTTCGCTTAGATTTGCAGATCTTGATATGCAGCCCACACACTCAGGAGTTGATATGGGGTTGGCATGGGATCCCCATCACGGACAATAAACCTCATTCTTGACTAGCTATAAAAGACCAAGCTCAACTGTGTAGTTTAAAAGAAAGCCCCGTGTTGATAGGGTCTAGACCAGAGTTCAGTATTTGAGATGCTCATACTTACATAGTACCAGAGAAAAAGGGCCCAAAGTAAAAAAAAAAGGTTCAGCGTGGCGCATTGAAGTTTTAGGTTAAGCAAGCAAATGTCGTCATTGGTTGAAATGGGGGCAAGGTTGCAGCCTAATCAAGTAATGAGTACCATTGCAGGGGTTGTCTTTAGGGTCACGGTTAACTTACTGGTGGTTACTGACTGTATCAACATTTCCCTGAAAATACATACTTACACTTTTCTCCCCTCCCTTTTACCTTTAACCCTTTTTCATCATTGGGGGATATTATTGTTATTATTCTTTTCTTCCCATCAGGCACATTACCCTCTCGCCTGATCTCTCGTGCAACTCGACATTCTTCTTTCATTCTTTACACTTTCATTTTTTATACACACCCCTTCATATATAATCATATAAAGTTAGATACCAGCTAACTTATTCATTGAGACGGCAATTCGTTCAGTAGCAGCGCTGCGTCCCTCGCCTCCGACTTCCGCTCTTCCGCCCACTCCGGCATCATGCGGTTGATCGCTCATCTGCTCCCCCTTCTGCTGGCCGGCATCCTACCCTCCTATGCCAAAGATGAGGCCACAACGATCACTTCAGCAGGGGATGGGGCCCTCGTCCTGACTGGATCGATCACCACCTCCATTAGCGAAGCGACTCTCCCGACAGGTGACTATCTCTCATACACCTCGACGATCACGCTCTCCAACGACCACACGACCGGAACTAGCACCAGGGTTGGGGTTAGCACCATCACCGATGCCAGCTCCTCGGGCAATGCAACGGCCACGACGACAAGTTCGCGCTCGAGCACTAGCTCGAACTCTGTGACGCTGCTGGTGGGTGGTGGCCACCATACCATGAATGGCACAGCCAACGCGACAAGCACCTCCACCACCTCCGCAACATCGACCCCGGTCGTCAACACGCAGCCCTGCAATGGCTACTCCGACTTCTGCTCGCGCAAGTACTCCAACATTACCATGGTCGCCGCGCACAACAGCCCGTTTGTCAAACCGGGCAACGCGGCGGCCAACCAGGCCTACAAGGTGACGGATCAGCTGAATGATGGCATCCGCATGCGTAAGTCAATGACCCGGAGAGTTGCGCAACATGGATTAACAGGCGTTACCCTCCGCAACAGTGCAATTCCAGACACACTTGATCAACGGGACCCTTTATCTCTGCCACACGAGTTGCGAGATGCTCAACGTTGGCACGCTGGAGGACTACCTGACCACCGTGACCACCTGGATCAAGACGCACCCATACGACGTGGTTACGATCCTGATCGGCAACTACGACTACGTGGACCCGGGCAACTTCACGGCCCCCGTGCAGAACTCGGGGCTGATGGACTATGTGTGGACGCCGCCGAAGATCCCCATGGCGTTGGACGATTGGCCGACGCTGTCGAACATGATCCTGTCCGGGAAACGCGCGGTCGTCTTCATGGACTACCAGGCCAACCAGACCGCCTACCCGTGGCTCATGGATGAGTTCTCGCAGATGTGGGAGACCCCGTTCTCGCCCACCGACGCCGCGTTCCCCTGCACGGAGCAGCGCCCGCCGGACCTGTCGGTTCAGGACGCCAAGAACCGGATGTACATGGCCAACCACAACCTGAACCTGGATGTGAGCATCGGCAGTATCAGTCTGCTGATCCCCAACACGGCCATGCTGAACCAGACCAATGCGGTGTCGGGCTACGCGAGTTTGGGCCGGATGGCCGAGAACTGCACCGGTGAGTTTTTTTTGGGGGGGGGAATCCAGCCCGCGAAGAGCGTATACTGATGTGTGCATGATAACAGATACATGGGGCCGGCCACCGAATTTCCTGCTAGTCGACTACTACAACTACGGCAACTTCAACGGGTCCGTGTTCGCGGTGGCTGCCGAGATGAATAACGTCACATACAGCGGCACATGCTGTGGAACGGCCTCAGCGGCCCCGATAGTGCTGCCGGGGCCCAGCATGCTAGGGACGTTGTTCGTGGTGGTGGGGGTGTCATTGGTGGGATGGATGTTTTAGCTTTTGAGTATATATACCTTATATAAGTTTTTGTTTTTTCTGATGGATCACGAGAAATGAGCGTTGTATGATGACTAGTGGAGATATATAGTGCAACCGAATCAATAATTTTTGCTTCTTTTTGCATATTTATAGTTCAATAGTAAATGCGCCCACATCTGCCTGCATACAAGTAGAGGAGGCCGACTTGAGGATGTATGGTCAGGTAACTACGGAATACTTCCTATGCTGCGGTGATGGCCAATTATTGCATTTGATATAGAGTGTCTAATCGAGGAAAGCGCTTTCGCTGCCACTTGGCATCGAGGTGCATGGTCTATACTTGAATTAGTCGTTAGTTCTTCTCTAAAGTTAACCACATACTGCTATTTTCCTCATGCCTTTCGTAGACTGGCATTCGACCAACTTATGTCATATTTCTCCCCCGCATAGAGTACTTCGTTCCCACTGTCCTTCCCCGCTTTCGTGTCGCGATGTCCTCCCCATTTCTTGATCCTCGAGGCGATCAAATCCCGCAAGAGCAGGTCCTTGGAAGCGGAAGCTCGGCCGTTGTTCTGCTTCAAGAAGGCGCTGCCGTCAAAATCCCGTTACGGTATCTGTGGAGCTCCGACTCCGACGTGAAAGTGAACCTTTCCAGCCTCCGACGCGAGCAAAGTATCTATCGTCGCTTGCAAAGCGATCCGGATGACCGCTCTAGCGGCATCGTCGGGTGTCTTGGGTGTTCAGCGGAGTCCACCCAACTGGCTTACATGGCTAATGGCAACCTTCGGGCTTGTCTCGAAACGCGCCGGCCGCCGCCGTCGCAGGAGCTTCAGCTCACCTGGTTTCGGGCCATGGCACGCACCCTTTGCTACATCCACGAAAAACGGGTGCTTGTTGCGGACATCGCCACTCGCAATTTTCTCCTGGACACCGATCTGGCGGTTAAAATCTGCGATTTCTCCGAGGCGTCGCTCCTGCCACTGGAGTCCGATATGGAGACCGCCGATGACAATGGATACACCACCCAAATCGATGTCGGCCTCCTGGGGACGGTCCTGTACGAAGTCATGACCGGCACGAAGTGTGAGATCGACCTTCTCAAGCACAACACCTCCACCGACGGCAGAGCGTATTGGCCGGAGAGGAAGTCTCTGCCGAGCACGGAGGGCCTTTGGCTCGACTGGATCGTTGAGGGCTGCTGGGACGGTGAATTCCGCAGCGCGCACAGCCTCCGGCGAGCATTGGATTCGGTCGATCTACGGCAGCGTCCCTCTTCGGTTGATCAACCGTGTACCACGACTCCCTTCCGTCTTTCTACGAGTGTGAGTAGTATCACGGAGTATGCGAGAGATCGGCCGATCACGACTGTCAATCGGGTCTTGAGCTTGACAATGTTCACTCTTACGATCGGCAGGAGAGTGTTTACGGTGTCATGAGGTTGTCCCTTGGCTTTAACAAATACTCTGGCATCGCAAATTGACATAGATCGCCACACAAGCCATGGACTTTCCGCCGTCACATCACCAACAATCACTCCGTAGGTATATGGAGTACCATACCTGAGTACATACATAGTAGGAACGGTAAGGAGCCGGGAGATAAAAACACTATACCAAAACAGGACTAGCACGCACCTGACCCGAGCATCTCCCCTCTCTCTCTCTCTCCGCCTTAACAATAAACCAAGCACCATCAATCACCAGTTATCTAACCTGTCAAATTATCTCCGCCCACCCACACCCATCCTCACATCAATTGACCCCTCCAACCACCAGGGCCACCCCTCACACCCTCTCTCTCCACCTTCTCTTTTCTATCTCCCCCCCCCCCCCCCCCCCCCCCCCCCCCCCCGCCCCACACCCTCCCCCCCCCCCCCCCCCCCCCCCCCCCCCCCCCCCCCCCCCCCCCCCCCCCCCCCCCCCCCCCCGCCCGCCGAACAAAATGGTCGACATCCTCCCCCTAAGCAGCTACCCCTCGTACATCGACCTCCTCCCCTCCATCCAAACCTGCAACATCACCAACCTCCCCGAGAACTACTTCCTAAAGTACTACCTGTACCACGCGCTGACCTGGCCGCAACTGTCCTTCGTGGCGGTGGTGCGGCCCAAGAACGGCTACAGCAAGCATGGCGGCAGCGACAGCTACCCCAAGGTCGTCGGCTACGTGCTGGCCAAGATGGAGGAGGAGCCCACGGACGGGGTCGCGCACGGCCACATCACCTCGCTGAGCGTGATGCGCACGCACCGCCGGCTGGGGATTGCGGAGCGGTTGATGCGGATGAGTCGTACGTTTCCCAGCCCTTCCCCTCTCCCCCATTCATCATCCTAGCGGTGTGGGTTTCGGACGAAAGAAGAGAAATGAGTTGAAGGACGGGGAATGAAAATGGCTTAATGCTGACTGGATATTGTTTGTATGTGGGCAGAAAGAGCAATGGCCGAGTCCCACCGCGCGCAATACGTCTCGCTGCACGTGCGCGTCTCCAACACCGCCGCCCTGCGCCTCTACCGCGACACCCTGGGCTTCCAGGTCGAGTCCGTCGAGAGCAAGTACTACGCCGATGGCGAGGACGCCTACGCCATGCGCATGGATCTGTCGGATATGTGGGTCGACTGGGCCAAGATCGAGCGCGAGGACCGCGAGCGCGCCGCCAAGGAGGAGAAGGACGGCGATGAGGGCGAGCCCGTCGGCGAGCTGGGCAAGGCCGACGACGGCGACAAGAAGGATCAGGAGAAGATGGTGCGTGTCAAGGTCGGCCGCGGCCTGGGGGTCGGCGATCTGGTCGAGAAGAATGAGGCGGCGCAGGCGAGTAACTAGTGCTGCCATCTCCTTGGAATCTACCCAAAAAAAAGCGTTTAGAGAGTCAAAGGTTGGAAGGTTACAACTCCAAAACGGTTACCGTTGCGGCCAAAATGCTTGTATGTACAGTACAACACAACTCCACATAAGAATGCCTCCGACTTTCAACCCAATACACAAGTAGACAAGACAGACCGACGACACCTTGCTATGCATATCCCATCCCGCTTGCTAATTCGACACGACGCTAACCTGACTACGTTATGCTGAGGCCCTCGTTTTATGCTCACCCTATCTGCGTCCCAACGGACCTCGTTTCCCTTCACCTGCATTCTTTGCATCGGCTGACTTCCCAGTCCCCTTGTCCGACGAAGCGGACTTCTTATCACTACTCTCAGACTTCTCTTTCGGTATCACCTTGTCGTCTTTCTTCTCTATATCGCGCGATGACTCCGTACTCGGTGCACGAACTGGGCTGATCTCACTGGCTTCCGTCTCGGCCGCAGACTGTACCGGAGACGAAAGCGATGCAGTCGACTGGACCGTCGACGGGGCCTCGAGGCTATTCTCCAACTCGAGAGTCTGAAGGCGCTGCTCCAACGCCGCATCCGAAGCAGTCTCGGACGTCTGTCGCGCTCGTTGCTCCTGGCGGCGACGGTTGCGCTTCAACCGTCGATTCTCCCGCTGTTCCTCACGGGCCCGCCGTACGACATCCCGGAAGGCCTTGCGCGTCGCCCGCGTTTCCTCCTTCACGGCGCGCTTCTCGGCCTGTTTCCGCTGCTGCTGTTGTGGCGATTCCCACCGGCCCCAGCCGTGGCGCCAGTGGCTTCGGCCCGAAACGCGGTTTTGCCGTCGTGATTCTTGCAAAAGATCGAGTTGGCGGCGGAGGCCCACGGCTTGCTCATACAGAGCTCGGTCATGGTAGTCATCCAGTGACAACAGCTGTGCGCGGACGGTAGCCAGATCGGACGCGCTGAGTTCGGAAGTGGTTGAAAACGTATCTATCGATGAGAAAGAGGTATCCGAAGCTTCTGAGCTCACGGATGCCCGCCGCGTGCGATCCGGCGGTGTTGAGACCGGTTGTTGGTTTGTGATGATGCCCGTTGTAGTCTCCGTCGGGGCAGCGGTGGGTTGGGTATAGGGTGCGTTGTAGTATCCGATCTTCGGGGGCTCGCTCGCACCCCACTCGTTCTGCGGGCGACCGCTGAACCCAGTGAACGCGTCGCCCATTTTCCGTCCTGAGAGGCCAGCTTGCTCCTCCAACCAGCGGCTATGAGCTATAGCTTGTTCTTCGACTTGTCGACCGTAGTGCTGGGCTTGTGCGCTAATGTGATCACCATATTGCGCAGCTTGTTCAGTAATGCGTTCACCGTATCTCTGGGCCTGGGAAGCCAGCGATGCTATCCACCCGAGAGGGCCGCCTTTTGATTGGCCCTGAATTTGACCGGTATAACCATATGGGGGCGCATTCCAACCCCACGTATTTGGTAGTGGATACTGTCCCGGTGGAGGCGGAGGCGGAGCGGCGTAAGGATACACAGGAGGTTGGACTGGAGGGATACCAGGAGGGTTGTAAAAAGTAGGAGGACCATATGGGGCAGCATAGGGTCCAGGCACTGGAGGAGGCGGGTAGGGCTGGAAACCATAGGGTCCGGGACTAGGTGTAGCGTTTGGTGGAGCGGCGGCAACCTGACCTGGGGTTGTTGGTGGCGCATTCGGTTCCTGCTGACGAGTTCGGCCGGCATTCGAGGCAGCCTGTCCGGTGCGGCTTGTTGCAGCCGGATAACATTTAGGGCACAGAGACGATCGTGGCGTCCGTTGAGGATCCATCACGTAATTATACATCACACGGGCTGACCGTGGTTCGAAGAAGTATTGATTCCATTCCATGATCACCGCGGAAATGCGCCGCTTGCGATCCGCGTCGCTCTCCTGAGGTCGATCCTTGCGATCGCGCTGGATTTCGGCTCTGAGTTGACGGGGTAGTTCGGAAGACGACGACGCAAGTCCGAGATGTGGGGGGAAAAGACACCGTAGGAACATGTCCCAGTCCTGCTGGGTGATGTCCTCCGTCCGCGTATTCCAGCACCGCGGACGACGGGGAAAGTCTTTAGACTGACTCCGTGGATAGATAGTGACGCAATGTTCTGCGATCGGCCGCTCGGGATTCTGCGTTGCAGCGACTCTCTCGGCGAAGTAAGCCGCTGCAGAGGTAAAATGGGCGGGCAGCGAGGCGGAGGCCGCTGTACTCTCACTCCCAGCGAGACTCGTCGCAGGGCTGGCGGGTGGGTCATACGATGCTGCATCACCCCCCCGCAGGCGGAGCAAAGTGCGATTAACTTCTGCAGATGCGGCAGCGTTTCTATTGCTGGCTTGGGCGATCATTGGATCGACCGCGGAGTATGGCGGAGGAGGAGGAACCTCCTCGGAATCCATGGCGACGGCGTGGAGCGATTAAATGCTAGAGGACAAAGCGGGGGAGCAGTCATCAAAAGTGGTAGATCAACCTTCAGGCTCATCAATCGTCATCCATTGCGCTCAATATGACATGGAATACCACCGGCCCAGACGGACGCAGGGACAACGGAGGCGCTGGAAGGCAGCAGGATTGTTAACTAGTACATCATCGGCGAACGCCGTCAGTTGTGGTTCGAGTTATACACAGGCTCTGGGGAAGATCAAGACAAGTGGCAGGCAACTCACATGTAATGATAAGAAGAACCAAAGACGCGCCTGAGGGTATATGAAGGAAAAGCTGATAATAATAAATGCCGGAAATCCTGGGATGGAGGGGGAGGAAGTTCGGAGAGGAGGGAGGGAGGGAGGGAGGGAGAAGAAGGAGGCTGAGTGGGAATCATCCATCGGGCGGCGGGCGGAGGATCGGCGAATGCACTGAGAAGTGCCGAATCACGGGGCGGCTTCCCCGCTGACTGACTTCCGCCCTATTAAGTCGATCACTATAGTGGTTTCATGTTGAGTATATCTACAGGCTATGTCTTATGCCTGTCCGTATAGTTATAGTACAGGACATAAAGTTTTTGTCGGGAATACCATCTCTGATATATCTAGTATTATATTCCAATCCTGATCTAATAAGGTATCGAGATATCCGCAGCACTATTTGTTGCGACCAGACAGCCATATGTTTACTCCGTCCTGCTCCCAACGCCATGCCTATGTGCAATAGAAAAAAAAATCTTGAAATCTCAATCCCATGCATCACCCCATCCGTCATCCTCATCCTCATCTTTGGGTTTGGTATCGATCTTCTTAGCAGGTGCAGCCGTCCTCGATTGAGCCACACTGCCACGACTCGATGTACGTGAAACAGTCGCAGAGCTAGTTTTGTTCAAGCCCTTAGGCAACGGCTTCTTGACCTTCGACTGTGCCGCAAGCCAGCCTGCAAAGTCCGGCTCCCCGCCATCATCGTATGGTACTGCGGCTGCCTTGGGCGCTGGAGCCGGTACGGAAGGGGTGCTGCTTGCGGCTACTTCGAACGGATCCTCTTCCTTAAGCGCACTCCCCTCGTCCTCATCGTCTACCGCGCCCCAAGCGTCGTACACATCCTCAGGTTCTTCCTCCTTGGCCACCATTGGTGGCTGCTCAGACACGGATCGGTTTAGGGAATGACCCGCGGGGCGCGCTGTATCCTTAGGGACAAGTGGCGATGACCGAGTCGGACGAGGCACTGACGCAGAGCGCACAGGCTCTGGCTCGGCAGGCTTGGCAACATTTGCGGTGGGCTCAATTTCGCCATTGGCCGCCGTAAGCTTATTTGTGAAAGACGAAATGGCCCATCCCGCCCACGATTTGTCGTTGCTTGTTCCGATGCGAGCGGTGTCTTTGGCGGGTTCGGGACTGGTTGTGGATGGAAGCACCGTGTCGGCCATGGTGCTGCTAAACTTTCGGATACGCTGAAGGTAAAGGTCCAGGGTCTTATTTGCCTGGTCTCGCACCATCCTAATGTTATTGCATTAGCCCCAGCCCTATGCATGTTTTAATGAGAATAGCGCATACTTCTCTTTATCCAGTAAAGAAGGGCAAATGGCGGGCAGCACTTTGCCCGCACAATCCTCTTCCGAGAAGAATTCCATCGTTGCGCCTAACGCGAGTAAACCAGCACTGCGCGCGTGTACAAACGGGTCTCGAAGGGATCTTGAGAAAGCTGCGATGAGAACTTTGGATCGTGACTACCCACTGTCAGCAAAGGAAATCAGCAGAGCTCCGAATCGCACTTACACCCTGTCCAAGATTCTTTGCTATTTTGCCCAAGCAGATAGTTGTATTGGTACGAATTCCGGGCTGTTCATCATTCGCAGTCCGCGCCAGATATTTCAATAAGTCACCATTGATAGTGCGGTCGTTGAGTTTGTTGATAATTGGCAAGACTGCCTTGACTGTCTGCTCGCGGACCACGGGTGCCGCATCCGTGAAGCCGGAGGTCTAGTATGGTAGTGTTAGCAGGGACAAGCAAGCAAAGCGGCGATTGACCTACAATCTGAGGAAAGATCTTATCATTGACAACCCTTTGGGGTAAATTATCAATCATCATCGGTAGATGGTCCAGCAGACAGACCCGCAGAGCCCGATCAGGGTTGCCAAATAGTCGAACAATCACTGGGGTAAGCTTCGCGTTGAACTCCTCCGATGACAGCTTAGAACCGATCTTTAGAACCGCACTGAGCACTTTCGGGCCGCCTCCGCCGAATTCGACGGACTTCAGAAGTTCCGGAAGCACCTTCATCTTGAAGAACTCCTCAGGGAAGTCCTCCGACAGGGAATCGAGCTCACTATACCACTTAGCATTAGTTCGATTCTTTAGATTTGGAGCAGAGACATACTTCACGAATTCTTCCCGCTCAACATCGCTTTTCAGGCCCAGACTTTCTATATCGTCGCATAAGCGGATGAGCGGTGTCTGGAAAAACCCGCCGCTCTTCTTTCCCTGCTCGACAAAATGAGCGGGACTCAGCCGCAGCTTAGGGCTGGCTGTGCATAGCCGTTTATAGCTCTGGTGCATACTAGGTGGTATGTTGGTCGTCTTGCCCACCTGGTCACCACCTGTGAAGCTGCCATTGAAGACTTCATAGATTAGTATTCCCAATCCGAATGAGTCAATGGCTGTGAGCGGGTGGCGCTTGATGATATCCCAGCCCCCCTTAACGACTTCCGGAGGTGTGTATCGAGCCGCGTCCGGTAGAAAACTGGCATATGTCTGTTCAAGAGGTCAGCACTCCTCTATGTCCAACACTTTGGCAGAGTGTCTTACGTATATAACGGCGTCCTCCTCATTCATTGAACTTAAAATGTCAAACCCTCCCAGCTTCCATTCGCCACTTTCACTCGTGAACACCGACGAGGCTCTGACGGCACCATGGACGGACGACGCATCGGCGTTGATGAACTTCAGAGTGGACTGAGACCAGTGTTAATTATTGTGGCAGTCGTCATCTATATTCAGGACAGCAAGCACATACTGCGACGGCGTACAGCCCCCATTTGGCCGTCTCCTCGCTCAGGCTTCTCCGCTTCACGTGCCAGGACAGAGGTACAACACGCTCGGTAACGATGTAAAGATTGGCGTCCGTCTGCAATCAATTAGAGTCGTTGCCCTCAGCAGGAAGTGCCATGTGCAAAGCCGCGCATTACCTCAATCGTGTCCAGGACCTTGATCACGCCGGGATGTCTTAATGTTCGTGACTTTCGCACTGCATTTTTGGCGAGCGGTAACCGAGACTTGTTTGCGGCGATATCGAATGTAAACACACTACACGGTGACCCGTCGTCCTATTTGTGGCAGCACGTTTCGCATTAGCTCTCAGTGTCAATGCGACCCCACGAGAAAGTACATGAAGCTTCATACCCGTTTCGTAGCATTATGAAGAGCCCAAATGGAGTCAGCAATATCAACTCTGTCTCCGAGGGAGTAAGGAAAGGAGCTGCCTTTGGCGATGGCAGATGCGACAGCAGATTTGAGGAAATCCATCGTCGCAAATGGGGAGTGTGGGTGATAGGGGATTGGCCGCTAGCTGGTCTCAAGCAGCACCGGTCGCAACAGTTGTTCGAATATCGGGTAGAATGTAGGAAGCGTGTAGCAGACAACAAGCGCAGTTTAAAGTATGTTCCAAAGGCGAGCAATGTTTGCGGCCCCCAAATTGACAATGAGGTGTTGGTATAGGCGGAGGAGGAGAGGGGGAGATGACACTCAATCAATAATAATCATACATAAGATGATCCGCGGGACTCGGCCAAGTTGAAGGCGGAGCTTGAACTGCCCCGCCCCGAATCAGGCTTAGCGCCCGGAGGCCCAGTGCCTGAATTCTTTCTTCCGCCCGCTCAGCTCGAGCTTCGTCATTTCATCTTCATCTTCCCTTCCCTTCCTTTCCTCCCATCGCGTCTGATACCCTCCTTTGTTTACAGTCCAGATGATGGACTCGACCTTTTCATGATGCTGATAATGAACAGTGTCCTCGCCCATTACGATTATCTCTTGTGCCTGCTGATCTAGTGTCCTTTTTTTTTCTCATCTCATCCCACTGGTAACCTTTCTAACCACTCACTTTACCATGTCTATTTACCATCATCTTCATCCTGATATCCTCGATATCCTCCTACCAAAATGAACCCTACGCCAGTTACCCTCTCCCCCCCCGGCTTCCCCTTGCCTCACCACCACGATCCCCCTCAAATCAAGATCTCCAATGATGCGAACCTGGTAAAAGGTCAGACCGCGCCGTCCGCCACGAACAACCACACCCCAATCTACCACATCAAACCACCACCGCGCCGAGTGACTTCTCTCCTCGACTACCCACCTCACCCTCCTCCATGCCATCCCACGAACTTCCCACCACCAGATCCACACGATACCTACGAATCCCACCCACCCCAAACCTCCCCATAGCCTTTCTGATATCACCCCACATCGTCCTCCTTCTTCCTCATTCCCCATCTCCCTTTGCCCTTCACAACACAAAAAAGCAGACCCATGTCCTTCCAACCCCTCAAAAGAACCAAGGGCTTGTCAAAACCCATACAAAACCTCTGGTCCTTCTTGGAAAAAAAAACAGGACATGTGTATAGCAAAACACGCCGCAATTTGGGGTTTCTGGTTCCGCTTCACTTTCCATGAGGAACTTTTCTCAGAAACTATAAGGCTGCGGCGGACATTTGCCTCGTCTCTTTTATAGCCCTAATCCCCTTTGATCCCGTTGTATCTCGTCTGACTCATGAACGATTGGGGACGTGAGTTCTGACGGCGATAACCCCGGGGAAACTTGGGAGAGGGGGGTGGAAAAGTGTGAGGTTTGTGGGATTCGGTAGTAACTGCTGTGATGTGAATGGGTGCGGTGTGAGAGGAAGAGAAGGGCGGGAATGGTGGGGTTATGGGGTGGGATGGGGTTCGGGGGATACTTCTACTGTATGCCGTATGGTACATAGTATGTGGTATATGGGGAAGGAGGTTGGGGAGCGGGGATTGGGGTGTGTTGAAGGGTGGCTGTGGGTTCTCATGGGGCTTGGTATATGTGGTTTGCTGTGGAATCGAGGCACTCTGGGGACTTGGTGGTTTGTGAGGTTCGTTGGGATGAATGGAGAGGCTATGGATCATGGGCGGAAAGGATGGAAGTACTGCGGTGGTAGTGGTAGTTGATGGTGTCGGTTGGTTGAGGTGGATTGAATGACGACCGAATTTATAAACTGAAAAGACCTGAGGAGATTGCACATTCCCCTTATATCTGTCATTGTTCTGTGGTGTGCTGCGGCGCAACACGCGCAGCTTACTGACATAGACTATTGGCTAATCGGATTGAAAGTTCCATTGTTTTTGAAGTTAATAGCAAATCACCCCTCAGATTTCTCCCTCTCTTCCTTCATATCCGTGTCTTCCATGCAAACCTCTTCCCCGTTATGACCTCAGCCCCCTTCCATCATGCTCGTGCCGAACTACATCATCAATAGCTTCCACTGACAAATCATCCTTCATGCCACCGCATTCTTCCACATGCACTTGTCCAATCTTCCATCCCTCGCGCGAAAAAATGGTAACTGAAACCTAATAAGCAGACAAAAATGAGAAAACGAAGTAGACCCCCCAGAACACCATTGCCATTAAGCAATGACTTGAACAGTTCCTCATAAATGGTATGGTCGGAACCAAGATCACTTCCAACAACCTACGTGTAGGTCCGTGTAGGATGGCCACGGTCTGCCCCACGCTCATGGCTCTCCCCACACCATCCCGAGGGAACCGCTATCGTTCACCCTGTAGCCGATTCTCTGGCAAATCTCTCGGGCACTCGAGCCTGGCGCGGCCGAGGGACTCAATATAAGACTGACGAGTCGTCTACTGCAATTAGTCTGGGCCGCACACGGAGATCCAGGACCAAAGATGAACGCACCAAAATGTAATAGCAATCCGCTCGCCTGGAACTATATGCGTCTTCAATAAGCGAAGAGCTAGGCGCGAAGGTAACATGGTACTGATAGATTCGAGAAACACTGAGGTGTGGGTCGGCACGGAGGTGGAGTCGCCAACTGTGAGTTGATCTTGTTCACGGCTAAGTGGAGTCGAGTAATGCCCATCGAGGGTCAACACAGCCCTCCCGATAGGTTGCCAAGCCTGCGATTCAGGGTCTTGCAAAATCAAGAAGAGATTCATTTCACTTCGTCTGCAGCTTCCTGGGGTTGAGCACCAGACGAGGCAGCCTGTGGAGGCTGAGCAGGCACCTGAGGTGGACCTTGAGGCATCTGATTATAGCCGTTACTGGGGGTTCGGTGTTGGTGAGGAGGGTAATGATGCACTTGGTGAGGACTAGACTGGAAATGGGTTTGCTGCTGCTGGGGATAATTTCCTCGAACCGGAGGCACTGCCAGCCGAATGTTAGCATGCCTGTGACTGGAAGAGCGTGCTGGGCGATTACATACTGTGTCCTGGCTGCTGGGAATGGTGCACTGGCTGTCCATGCTGTCCGGGAGACATAAACATGACGGGCTGTGGGGGCTGGCCCTGTTGAGAATTCTGGTGCATCATCATTGGGGCACCGCGGCTAGGGCTAGGATAACCACTATGGGGCTGGGGAGGTGGTGCATGTTGAGGATAAGCATGGCCAGGATTGGGCGAATACATCTGCATCTGAGGTGTGTAGGGAGCCACACCTTGAGGAACGCCCATGTAAGGCCCACTGGACGGTTGCTGAATCATCATGGGTGCACCCATGCCAGATTGTGGGTTCACGAATTGAGGAGTGCCAGGATAGTGTCTCATATGAGCGGGTTGCGGGCCGCCCTGGTTGACGTAGAACTGTGGCATAGGCTGTCCGAACGCCAATTGAGCATGGGGTGCCATAGGAGAAGGATAACCATGCTGGAGACGAGGAGAAGGGAATATTTGAGATGTTGACGCTGACAACTGCATACGATGGGGATCATCGAAATGGGGTGGACCCGAACCATGATGCTGCTGGGGATGAAGATGAGGGCCGTGAGGAGGGCCAGTTGTCGGGGGCATACCCTGGGAGGACTGCGGATACTGGAAGGGCATCTGTGGTTGATGTGGAATCGACGAGTTTGACGCAGAACGGTTCTGGGGGGAGATAGCCGGCACAGAGGCAGGGGGCTTGAACATCTGTAGATATGTCTTCTCTTCGTTGCCGGCAGGCACATCCCAGGTGGGCAGTGTTTTATAGGCAGGGGGTATGCCACCATTGAACGTGTAGTCTTTGTCACTCTTTTCTGTGCTTTCCTTCTTCATGCGCTTGATAGGATTGAACTGTTCGTTAAGAGAGGGTCGCTCTGAGATTGGGCGTGGCTTCTTTGCACCAAAGAAAGCGGACGGGCTAGTGGCCCGCGAGACAGAGCGTCCACGAGCAAATGAAGATGAGATGTTTGAGGTGCCGGGTGTGAACGTGCTCGCTGCAGGGTTCGGCTTGAACTCCATAGCTCTCACATTGAATTTACTTGAGACCGCTGAAGTCGGAGTCTGCGCCTTGGTCGGGCTGGTGACGGTAGGGTGATCACCAGCAGGGCCACTTGGCGGGCTGCGAACCTCGTTGATGGGCAAGGGTGCAGGAATCGCTCCCGTTGCAACTCCCTTCCTCTGCTGCAGATTGTCAGCTAGACGGTGGCCAAGCATTCCTGTGGCTTGACGGCCCGCATGCATGTTCTGCTGGGGTAGTCGCCCCGCGGGGGCACCATTGGGGCCGGTTGGGGGGAACATTTGGCGACCGCGCGAGATGTTGGAACGGTCGGTCTGGGCCAGAGGGGGAGCGGTAGTAGCCGCAGGAGCGCGGGTCACTGGCTTCGGTTCTGTGGATTCTGGGGATGCTTTCGTTGCTGTTTTCTCCTCGGCATGTTGCTGGGCTCGCTGGATGATCTCTTCCTGTTTGTGGGGATCTTTGGCAAGAATCGGCACTAGGTCTTTGGGAACAGGGGTAGCTAGTTTGAAGTTTTTAGAGAACTTCATCAATTCGTTGAGTTTAATGGTGCGGTCGTATGAGGCTTGGTTACGGCGACGTTCCTGCATCTTCGCTTTTTCATTATCGGCGAATCGACGGAAAGAATCCAACACCTCAACTTCAACGTTGGCAGTAGCATTACTTGCAGCGGGCAGGGCAGGGCCCGGTTGAGGTTTGGATGCCGCGGGTTTCTTTTCCGCCTCAACAACGGGAGCGGGAGCTGGAGCGACCCTGGATGGCGTAGATTGGGCCTGGACCGGAGCAGTCTCCTTCGGCGTCGCAGTGGCAGCATCCTTCGGAACGGTGGGGGTCGACCGGGCAGGGGCTGCAGATGCGGGGAGAGCAGCGGATTGAGCGGCATTCTGCCTCCTGGCTGGTGGGGTATACTTGTTTGGCTGTCCAGAGATAAGGGGCGGGAAATCCTTTTCATCACGGCGCACACCGCTGTATTTCTCTTCTTCATCCCCGTCATCCGCAGACGCCAAACCTCGCTCTTCACGGACATGGACATTGTCCGTATTTGTGCCTTCAATCTCGCGGGCGATCCGAGCAGCCTCTGCTTCCTTCAGCTTATAAGCAGGATCCGAGCGATCAATCCTGGTCGTGTAAATATTCTCGTCGTAGCTACTAGTAGCGCCAAAAAGTCTTGCGTTCGCTTCGAATTGATCCCATCCGGACGAGGCATTTGCGCCGTCTAGGGACAAATCCACATCTGTGTCTGCTGCTGGCTCCCAGCGCTTCAAGGTCCGCTCACGAATTGCGAGGTTGCCGGAGATGTCAGTATCAGTCTTAAAGCCTACGGAGGCACCTGAGAAGTTGTCAGTATATGAAGACGACGCGGGGGCTAGAAACGTACCGTTCGGAGCCTTGGCAAGAACGTCAGTGGTGGAAACATCGGACACTGAGATGTCGACTATATCTTTGACATCAAAAGACATGCTGTGATCCGGTGCAGATCCCATGAATGGGCTAGAAGCCTCGCTCACTCCATTCGCTCTGTGCTGTTCCTGCTTGTTAGGTCGTTGGACCATCTTCAGAAGGAACGAAGATTCGTTGGGCTCTAGAGATGCAGACGAAAAGACTCCGGTGTATTTCTCTCCAGTTTTACTTGTGACAGTCGCAGTTAGCCCCTAATAGTTGTTAGCTTCTGAGCTGTAATTACAACGACCATCGTGGCTGGATGAAGCTTACGATAAAGCTGGTGAGCAAGAACACAAGGCGATCATGTGCATGGTTATCAGGCGTGTTAGATTCTTTGGAAGGATTTCTAGACGAGGCTGGCTGCTTTTGGGGCATGCTGCCGTTTTGCTGCGCATATGAAGATCGCTGAGTGATTGGGTTTCCTTGTGACCAAGCCTTCTGGGAGTTACTGCGTCTGAGAGGACAATTGTTAGTTAGTATGTGTCTAGACCTATGTCATGAAGAACAGTAGAGTTCCTGCGTTGTATTTGACGATAGAGCGAGCAGACATGATTTTTGGAGTATCCAAGGGCAAGGTGACGTAAAAAGGCACAGGCGGGACAAGGAAACGTCAATTGAGACAAGTGTCCATGGACTCAGGCTCTCTAGGAGGAGCCATGAAGTCAAGAAGGGAATAGGAGAAGACCAGCGGTGAATAGGGTGCAATGAGGTGAGTCGGTCGGAGGAAAGGGCCGCAAGCAACAGGTAGCAATGAGCGGGACAACAAAACATACCTCTGTCCACCGTCGAACGGACTACCAGATTGACGCCGGTTTCCATCAGACGCCTTGGTACTGGCGCTGGATCTCAGTGTAGGGCGAGCGCTGGGATTCTGCGCATTGACGGCATTGCCGGATGCATTATTTGCGGCCGGCACGGAGTTGACAGTTGAAGCCATCTGGCTGGATCGCCAAGTGACGATAGAGCTCTACGTCGGCGCACGACGTAAAGTCGCAAACTGGAGGGACGGGAAGGCACGAAGCCAGTAACACACCGCCTGCGCGAACAGTGCCAGACGGACGGCGATAGAGGTATGGAGTGGGAGGAAGAAGCAAAGGATAGAGGAGCGCGGGGGTGGAAAGAAGAGGACGTAGAGCAGACCAGGCGAGCCAGCGACAAGTCACGGGACCTCCAATTGGAATTCCACCGACAGTTGACGAGAGGGGTGGAATTGAAATGAAGAAAGAATAGAGAAACTAGGGGGGAGAGATAAGACGAGGAAGAACAGACGTTCAGAGGAGGAAAATAACAGAAAGAGAAAGAAAATAATAGACAACGTCTTTGATCAAGACAGACGTCGTCAGGAGAGGTTAAGTTGTCAACCAGAGGGGATTGATAGTAAGAGGGAAGGAAGGAGAGATCAATAATATTTTTGGGGGGGAGGGGAGGCGGGCGCGGGAGGGTGTGGAGGGGAGGAGAGAAGCCAGAAGAGGTCGGCGTCAAGATTAGAGAGACAGAGAGAGAGAGAGAGAGAGAGAGAGAAAGAGGTGTGGTGATGGAACTGGAGCTGGAACTGGAACTGGAACGGGTACGGGTGGTTTGCACTGCACTAACCATAACCACATTATTACGGTAAGGTCGGGGTTAGTTAAGCTTGTCAGTGATTCCGGGTGGACATCAGAGACCCTTGGTTGGTGCAAAAGCGTAGGTGGGGAAGACACCATGCTCATTTCCATTACCTTAACATTATTCTTCGTGCTGCTGCCCCTACTGTTCTCATCCCCATTACAATGATGATTACCTTGTCTAATGAAGATTGGTTGGGTCGGAATGGATTCCACTGTACGCAATACTTTACTAAGTTACTGTACTGGATGTATTGTACACAATCTAAATCAAATGTGTTGGTGGTGCCGTCATGCTTCATCCTCAACCTTTTCCCTTCATCTATTACATAGTGTAGAAACCAGTATAAATTAGCAGTAAGCAGAATCGTATTCTAGATAACTTCTGTCTTCTGCCCATCTTTTGCTTACCTATCAAAAAACGATACAAAGAAAGTGATTCTCCTTTTATGCGTCCGCTCCAGGGAATCAGAATGCAGAGATGCACATGCGTCTGTGTGTGTGCATCTGTTCCACCTCGCTACTGAGACGCACCATGTCGCCTCACTCCACTTGCCTAAGGTATGCCTTTCCCTCCGTCGGTTTGCCAATCTCCAATCCCCAACACCAATGGACTCGGCCCTTGCGGCCTGTCATAATCCACCCGAGCACATTTGATCCACCGTCACTGGAGGTTGGAATACTATGTATACTAATTATACAATTACACCAATTACGGACATGTTGGCCGGACCAGTAGCCCCGAGATCTGGAATGACCCCTTGCTGCTTAGGACCTTCTCTGTGCTGTCAGCGCGGCTGAACAGCAGCCGCGTTGGCGGCTCTCATCTCCGCAGAAGAAGTTGTGACTTGAAGGGTCTTTACTGGTGATGTCCCCGAGCAAGGGTTAACCGTACGGCCAACGCATCCGACAAATCTCACAACAGGACAGTTCAATCCGCATACGAGTCAATCCCTAGTCTCGAAACCGGACCTTCATCTGACTGTAGACTGGCGCTTGATTTGATGAGTGGTGGTATCCCATGTTGACCCGAATCCCCAGAGAAAACAGCATTTGTGCTATTTAGCCATTCGAACATCGGTGGTGTGAGAGCTTCAGAGCTGCAAAACAGATCACACAGCACCGTAGACCAATTAGTTAGCACTTTCCGTTGGGGTAGCGGGAACGAACCGTGGACTACTAGGTGCCTCCCACCCTCACTGAGAGACGGTGACAACTGGAAGTAGTCATGTAGGCGATGCGACATCCTGTCAAGTCAGACCATCCGACGGCAAACAAGTCACGAGTTGTGCGCAGTGAATTATGACCAGAATTCAGATGTCTACCAGTCGAGTGAGACCCAGCCGGAGTTTTGATATAGTAGTGATTATGGTGCACTCAGGTATGGCTTGTGTTGAGTTTAAAAATAGGTACAGGCTCTTTACGTAAGAAAGGTTGAAACAGACAAGGGTGAAACTCTTCCAAAGTTTGGTCAGGCTTGCAGAGTGAAAGTACGTCCTAGGTAGGCAGTGGCATCGACTGACTAACTTATCGGCGATTGCAGCAAGTGATAGGCCTCGCAGAGGGTTGAAACTTGAAGAAGATACAAATTCTGTTCCCGAAGCTAAAGGCTCGGATGGGACTCAATAGTGAATATGACACAGAAGTGCACTTGACTGCATGGTATGTCTAAGCTCGTGTTTTCCACCCACGGGTCGGTGTAGTAGGTGGAAAGGAGATGCTGTGATACTGCGGTGTTCATTCATATGGCAGCATGAAGAGCAAGCGGTACACTGATGATATATACGTAAAGAAAGTTATCCACACGCCAATCCTAGACCCTGTTCAATGACCTTATCAGCACAGCTGAGCTGTGGGGGTGGAAGGGAAGCTCAGGGCTGCTGCAATGCGTCTGGTAAATCCCGGAGGCTGGTGGAGCAGGTGACCTGAGAGCCTATCGGGCAGTGGGGACTTAATGCCTGAGGCACAAAGTCTCGGCGCTAACCAGCGCACTTGCCGTAGCGACTGGACAATCATTGATGAGATTGACTGACTGACTTGGATTTTGGGGGCTGAAGTCGTGAAGTGTGGAACTTGATTTGGTGCCCAAGAAAGACAACTTGAAAGACAACAACAGCACACTGGCAACTAGACTAACTAACTGTCAGATCTACACTCTAGTTACAGCCTGGCTAACACCTCATTAGACTGTCAAGTTAGACTGAGCACTAACTAATTAATCCACTCCTAAGTCCGTCTCCCCCGACTACGGTACCTATTAGAACTAGCCTGTGCTACCTAAATTCACCACCACCACCACCACCACCTCAAATCACCACTAACTTCCCACCACCTACTAACTACCACCGGACCCCTCATCTTGTGAGAAAGAGGCTGGTTCCTTGGCTATACTTATCTATCCTGCCTTAGACACTCGTTCTGCACTCGTATCCTGCCTCCTCTCCCTCCTTTTCTCGACCCCTCTCCCTGTTTCTCTTTTTGTACGGCCTCTTTTGGGTCTCGTTTCCCAAATTCGACTTCCGACCGTCTTTCCGCTCGTTCCCCTTACACGAATCCTCTGAGACAATTTTCGGGTCCTCTTCCCCGTTTCCTTGCTCCCTGCGTCTGCTCGTTGCACTTAAACCGGCACATTTCCCGGCTTAACCACTGCTGGCCCTGAACAGAGCCTCCTCGGAGCTTCCTTGTCTGCTGCACTCATGCAGTCCACCTCCAGCACCTCTCGCTCCCAGCAGCGAAGTCCCTCCGGCCAGCATTTCCCCTCCGGTTCAGGAAGCAGTGTCGAGTCCACTATGGCTTCTGCGCCCCGCAGCTCGTCTAGCTCAACACGTTCTCAGTCCTCCTCGAAAACTGTAGTGGTAAGTCGCGCCGCTGCTGGTCACCGCCCCTTATTGTTGCTCCACAAATGTTCCGGTCTGACCTCGTGGTGCTGATGATCCCCGTCAGCCCGAAAGACAGATCAACCAAATTGAGAAAAGTGTCACGCATCTGTTAGTGGCCACGAAACAACTGCTCGAAACCTTGACACAATGGTCCCGGCGACAGGCATCGGAGAACGAGGTCTCCGATGTCTACGTGCGGTTGGGCTACGAATTCAATCTGGCTTGTCGCGCATTTAACGCTATCGGAGTCGACACCTCAGATCTTGGCCCTGTACCAGACCTCCTCCGCACCATCCTTGAAGATACCCTTAGTCAAGATGCATCTCCACAAGCCCTCGATCGCTACCTCCCCCGCATTCGTGACATCATCATCAATCTCCTACATGGCCTCAAAAAGAAGCAAGCTCGTTTACGGTCTCGGCAGCAAAAGGAGGAAAGTAGACCTTTGCCCGGTCGACAGGCAAGTACTGGAAGTGCTGCAGCTACACAGGCGGCCATGAACCAGGCTTATGAGGAAACTGCGTCTACGGTGACCTCCCCGAAGCGATCAACCCGTCGCTACGGAAGCAATGGCTCTGCGGAGGATGCCACGGCGCGAACATCATCAACTATAGGAGCGGATGCGCGAGGCTCAAGCTTTTCCGAACGCGAGGCCTCCAGAAGAGAGACACAGAGTATCTTGTCTCAATCCTCTCACACAGATAGTGCAACACCCTCGAAGGCTCCCGTGGTTTCATCCACTACGGCCTCGTACCCCGCACCGCCCCCTCCTCCAAAGCAGGACGATGCACTGGGTGCTTTGCAGAGAAGCGGTGAATTGGAGCGCCGTGCGTCTCGACGATTTTCTGCGTATCAGATACAAAAGCACTTGGGCGGCTCATCAAATGGAGTTCCCGTACTTCCGTCTCAAAATTCTCCCATTCCAAACCGTGGTCGGGACGTGCGTGAATCTCTCAATGCTGTGCGCTTGCGTGGATCTGTTCATGGACGACAACGATCGACTAACCGGCTGACGGACCTCAAAGGCGCCGCGGCGCAGACACCTTCGAAGGTACCCAGTATCGAAGAGGAGCGCCCAAAGTCCCACGCAGAAGCTCGCGCACAGTCACCCGTGGAAGCCGCTGCAACCACCAAAGACACGGCTCCGGTACGCCCCGAGGACGACATAGCAGATTCTTCCGTGACCGGACGACAGCCAGAACTCCCTCAACCTCCAGATGAACCAGCCCTCGCCGAGGCATTTGAGCCGACAAAGGAACCGACAGGACCAGCTTCACCTGGCACTCCCAAATCAGAGCGACGCCCGCCGTCTGCCACTACCGCCACCCCGCCGCAATCGTCTCAATATTCTCCAGAACAGCAAACTCCAGGCAAGGAGCTCACCTTGTTTCTGCAATACAGGAGCAAAATCAAGAAATTTGTCCTTCCCGAAGGCTATTCTGGCCTTACCATTGGGCGCCTTCAATTGGCTTTCATCGAGAAATTTGCCTGGAATACTCACAACAATGGAGTCGATCTACCGGAGATTTATATCCAGGATCCCGTTTCTGGCGTACGCCACGAACTGGAAGATCTGAGTGACGTTAAGGACCGATCTGTTTTGGTGCTCAATGTTGACATTCTGGATGAAGTCAAGAAGCATTTCGATGATGAGTTTGGTGGAGTTCGTCGTTTGATTGAAGGCGTCAAGGGTGCTCTTGAAGGTCAAGAGAGCATGATGCAGCGTGTTTCGGAGCGCCAGCTGGAGGCGGCGAAAGAAATGGCTCGCTTAGCCGCCGCACCTCCCGCGCCTGGCCTATCCACCTCGAATCTCGCTGACAGCCGTAAGGGCCCTATCACAGGAAGCGACAGCCAACTTGCAGAACTTCAGAGCTTGAGACGCGATCTCGCCGTTGTGCGCCAAACGTATTCCAACTTCTCTTCCGACATTGCCAGCTCCATGAATGCGATTCGTACCAAGGCAGGCAGCCTGAAGACTGTCGCTGCAGATGTTTCTGTGCCATCCTATGAAGGCGATGCTGGTCGTATGCGCGTGGATGCTGGCAAGAAGGAGCTCGCTGAAGAATCCGAACGCCTCGTGGCCCGGGTAGACGATCTTCAGGATCTCGTTGAGGATCTTCGCAAGGATGTGGTGAGCCGTGGTGTTCGTCCCCTTCCAAGGCAACTCGAGACTGTCAGCAAGGACATCAGTGCCGTTACCAAGGAAATCAAGAAGATGCAAGAATTCCTCAAGCGGGAGAAGCCTGTGTGGACGAAAATCTGGGAGAAGGAACTTCAGCTGGTTTGCGAGGAACGGGATCAGCTCACTATGCAAGAAGATCTCGCAGCTGATCTTCAAGACGATTTGGAAAAAGCTGCTCAGACTTTTGCCCTTGTTGAACAGGCGACTAAGCAGCAAGCGATGCAGAATGCTACCGGTGGTCCTGCGCTGCGTCATACTTCGCGCAATGTGGTGATTGATCCGGCAGTCGACCCGGTGAAAGCCAAGGACAGCGTTCTTGGAGAGGTGCGTGCTCTGCAACCCAACCATGAATCTCGGTTAGAAGCGATTGAGAGGGCAGAGAAGGCTCGCCAGAAAGAGCTTGAGACTCGTCGAGTTGGCAAGTTCCAAAAAGAACTCGGTGCATTTGTTGAGGAGGGCAAGCTGAAGAAGAGTGGAGGCGTGGAAGAGGCTGAAAGACTTCGTCGCGCTAAGGATGAACGTATTCGCAAGGAGGTCTGGGAGAGACAACAGGCGCGCGCAGCCGAGTTAGCAAAAGCTGAAGCTGAAGCAGCGGCAGCGCAAGCGGAATCGGCTGAGCAGCCTGAGGAAGATGCTGAAATGAAGTCCGACACAGAAAGTCAGGAAAACCCTGCGGAGGAAATTGCAGCCACGCAGGGGACCTTTCTTCAAGAAAAGAATTCTGCTTCTGAGGACGACGACCACGAGGCAGAAGAGGAGCAGAATGCACCGAGCTCGGAGGTTGAGAAGAACGACGAGAGTGACAAGCAGGAGGAACCTATCAACGATGCTCATCGTCCCGATTCTGGCCCCTAGGAACTAGCGCTGGTTGGCCAGCCTGCGGTCAACATAATCAGCTGCATTTTCATTTTTTTCATCATATACATCCTACACTTTGCTTGACTCGTCTGGATTGCACTCTTTTTGACGTCTCCTTTGTGTGTTTTGGCCCATACCTGCACTCTCACTATCATACCTTTCCCTTTACCTGTTTTGCTTGATTCGTCTCACTTGGCTCCGCCCACTGATTGCTGCGTATTCGAGAAACCTTGCGCGTTCGTGTATTGATACCCTGCCAGCTTGTGGCGCGTTATGAACATTGATGATACAGGGGAGGATTGGTGTTTCTTGTCTTACATTGCTCCGCCAGCCTCGGGCGAAAGATGGATCAAGCATGTGGAGTAGTCTCTGCATTTTTTACATTCTTAGAGAGTTGATGGCATGTCGAATGTTGCTAATGGCGGAGAATACATTGCACAAAACATCGTGATTGTCTTGTCAAGTGCAGGATATTCATATGCTCATTCATACTCGTATCCTCTAAATCGGCCATAAATGACACAGGCTGCTGCCCATGTGGCCCGAAACCCGTCCTCCATCTATCAATGGCTCATGAATGGCTTTGCGACTGCCTTGAACTAGCCAGCTGAGTGTAAAATGCACTGCTAATTCCGGGCCGAACCTTAAGATGAGCCGGCTAGCTCGTTGAGGTTAGGTAAGACTGCAGCCATCCTTGTTTGCCACCAGCGCGGCAGATAACTGAGTTCATCGTTAACTCTACCTACCTTGAATCTTGAGCTTAAGTTACCAATCAGATGAGTGAAGATATCACCACTACTGGGATCGGCGATGCCATAATACATGAGCTCAACGAGTGTGATTTGATGAAAACCAGAAGGTAAATGCAACTTGGATCCAGTATTCCATTCCACCTTAGTGTGAGATCATTCGCAAGAAGCCAGGTTCAAACTGCCTTTGGACCCTTTCGACAGAGGCAGATCGCCTCTGACTATAATCACCTGCTTGGCGAAAAATCAAAGGACCCTATCATTGCTGCATCTTCCAGTCATAGCCCGGTGGGAAAATGTATCTGCTGTTAGTGTTGAGCTCAAAATGGAGCGAGACATTTCCTTACAAAGACATGAAGCCACTAGTTACATGCTGTCTCTTCTAACTTAAGGAGAAGGCCTAATATAATGACCTCCATGCTCTTCAACAAAGGAGTTCAGTCACACCATGAAAGGGATCTCGTCTCTCCTTTTGTAATCTCAGTCTAAGGAGAATCAATGACATGAGCGGCCCCCTGGCATCCAAGACAGGCAATTCGGTAGACCTCATAATTTCGGCGATAAAACCAATGCTGACCTACTTACGGGTCCTGTCAGGGGCTATGCAAATTGCAGATCGCGATATTATCATTCGACGAAGATCATGCAAGGGCTCCTTGTACACCATCATGTCGTTTCAAGGGCTTACGCAAGTGGCTTCACAAGAATGTACATCATTGGAGGTTTCAGATTCATCCTGCAACACAGTTTATTCCTGCTCGAATTTCCCAATCAGATCAATTGATACAAGTATGTCAAATGTCTTCTTTCGCGCTCGGTCGATGAGCGCACTCTTTTTATCGAATATTCACAATGGAGGACAAAGCCTACCGAGTCGCTCAAGAGGAAGAGCTGCAAGATTCCCTCGTGCAGCACAGCCAGTCTACGGTCATCATCGATTTTGAATCAGACGAACATCCGCACAGATGGCCAGATTTTCGAAAATGGGTTGTCTTGTTCACTCTAATCCCCCCAACTTTCCTGATGCCGTTGTCATCCACAATCATTGCGCCAGCTATAGACACAATCTCGACTGATTTGAATGTCACGTCCACGTTTACAAGCCCATTAGCAGTGTCACTGTTCTTGATCACTTATAGTATAGGGCCTCTGCTATTAGGTCCCCTCAGTGAGCTCGTGGGGCGTGTACCTGTTCTACAAGGAGGAAATGCATTCTTTCTTGTCTTCAATGTGGCTGGCGGATTTGCACGAAGCTTTCCTCAATTGCTTGCTTTCCGATTGCTGAGCGGGCTTGGTGCAAGCGCAACTCTGGCGGTATTTCCTCTTTTTTCCTTTCCATCTTGACAGGGCATCCATACACTAACAGTGTGAGCCAGGTTGGATCAAGCACAATAGGCGACTGCTTCCGTCCCGAGGAGCGCGGTCTCAGCATTGCACTTCTAAACATGGGCCCGGTTCTGGGATCCTGTCTCGGCCCGATAGCCGGAGCCTATATCACCGACTACACGAGCTGGCGATGGGCGTTCCATGCTACTTCTATATTCGCGGGCGTCACCATCCTGATTGGGACTTGTCTATCCAAAGAGACATATGCACCGGTTCTTCTTCGACGCAAGAAAGATCATTTGCAGTCTTCGCCGCAACATAGAGACGCAATGCTTCGCACCCGCTTTGACATGGACGACGCCAATAAGCCTGACGATGAGACCCTGGTTCACCTCTACAAACGCACCCTCCTGCGCTCCATTCACTTGCTTCTTACTCAACCGATTGTTCAGGCATTAGCTCTTTATTATGGTTACCTCTACGGTCTGGTCTACCTTGTTCTCTCGACTTTCTCTACTTTGTGGACCACGCAATATCACATGTCCACTAGCCGGGGCAGTCTCAACTATTTCGCCCCATGCATAGGCTACCTTCTCGGTGCACAGACCTGTGCTGTTGTTGCCGATAAAATCTACTGTTTTCTAAAGCGGCGCCAACAACAGCAGCAGCAGCAGCAGCAACAGCAGGATTCGCCTGCCCCCACCGCCAGTTCTGACGGCTTGGAAGAGAAATACACTCCCGACCAGAATTCCAAAAAGCGTAACCCTGAATTCCGCCTTCCGCTGATGATTCCTGCCAGCCTTCTCATCCCAGCCGGTCTGTTCATTTACGGGTGGACAGCTGAGGCTCATACACACTGGATCTTTCCAGATCTCGGCATTGCCCTGCCCTTAATGGGCGCCACGATTATTTTCCAGTGCACCAACGCCTACCTCCTCGAGACGTACAGTGTCTACGCGGCCAGCGCCAACGGTGGTGTATACATCCTGCGGGGGCTTACGGGCTTCGGGTTTCCCTTGTTTAGTCCGCCCATGTACCGCGCACTGGGGTATGGTTGGGGGAATTTTGTTCTGGCATTCACGGCGCTGGTCATCGGGTGTCCCATTCCGTGGTTTCTGTGGAGGTATGGCGAGGCGCTGAGACGGAGGAGCAGCTGGGCCGAGCAATAATGGTTTCTTTGACGATCTCGCTTGATGATCTCTCGCTCGATCGACCAAGTGGTGGAGTTTGATCGCTCAGAATGTATAATTAGACCTGTTCCCTGTCATAAATACGTGTTCGATGAGAGTGGATATAATACTATCATTAATGTGGTAAATTGATCACGTGGAATAGCTAGTCCAGTAATAGGAAGGGGCCCCAGAATGACCAACCGTCCCATTATCATATCGGTTCATGTTTGTATAGCATTTTTTTTCTCCCGAGCGACAGCGAGCCCCTCCAACTTCTCCCAGTTCTCAGTTTTTACCTTCATGTTGTGCAGCCACAGAAAGTTCAAGATGACGATTTCAAGAACGAGACCAACCCCCCCCCCCTGCCACCCCTTTTTCGTAATGAGACACGCAGCAGACGCGGCTCTCCGCCATCCCTGGGCAAGGCACATACCAGGGAGTCCTCCACGTGATGACGAGCATCTACATGCAGCCAAGATGACTGCCTGCTGTGGATTGTACTGTACGGTGTGAGATACACATATACCTCCCAGGAAGGGTCTACGCTGAAGAGCATCTCATCGAAGCAAATTTCCTCGATCCAGCCATTTCAACTGCACCGAAAGCTGATCCGCACCCCTTGCAGTTCAAAGACTCACAATTTCGAACACTCGTCGCCTTCGATATCTCCGCGTGCGGACAGAGAATCAATCGGCTTGACCATTGCCTTCGCGCATGCGCAATGAACTGGCCGACAGCATCCTATCGACACCTGGAGTTCAATGTTTCCACTATTGTGGCTTATTTTAATTGACCGTGCCAAGGAGTCAAATATGCATGTCGAAGCAGATCATCTCGGACGGCCACAGGGGGGTGTCAACCACGCAAGCTTCTTCCTAAAATGACCGCCTCGGTATGATGGAGAGAGCAATGATGATTAACGCGTCTTGACTCTACGTCAACCTTTCTCGAAACTAAGAGCCGTCGATGGCTTGCACTTCCGCCGGGTGGCGCTTCCCTGACAACGCTGACGAAGCCACCATGCAAGGGGCATCCCCAATCGCTTGCTACCGCTAGATGCGATTTCATCATTGGCAATAGACAACTGCATAGACTTTCAATGCTGCATCAGAACATTTGCTTTTCTGCCGCTCTCATTACGTATACCGAAAATCATAGTCGGCCAACGCCCTTGATGGGTGCTTTACAGTTCTCAAGGATGATCGGCACGGAATTCAGTGGGTATACCTATAACCAAGCTTACGTTGACTGAACCAAATGGATGCAAAGCCCTTGGGGAACTATTTATTCTGATGCCGACCTCTGTGTGTATCGGCGTAGCAGAGAGCCGAATAAAAAATCTTAGCAACACTAGCAACAATGGGCCCCGCGTATGTGGAACTACATACAACCTCGTTACCCTTACCTTCGTCAGACTGACTTCCAGACTCAAGTCTTAACACGGCTCCCATCTCCTGGCAAGAAATCAAAGACATTGCGCCTATCGCTCGCCAAGGAGCGGCAGAAGTAAGAGTCGCCCTCAATTTAGTAGGACAGGAAAATTGACCGCGACAAGCAACTATTGCATATCTGGACGAGGCAAAAATATCGTATTGACCCCGAGGCCCTCTGGGGAGATGAAGTAAGTTATTCGCCCTTCATCAATGGTGTGATTATTTACTTACTGGTTAGATCGAGTACACTTTGATCAATGTTGATGCAAAAGCATCCAAGGCCACGCTGCTTTTGAGCCAGGAGAATGTTCTGCGCCAATATGAGAAGCGTTGCGCAAAAGAGAACGAGTAAGACCATGAGACACGCCCCCTTCCAAAAGAACGACAAAAATGACTTTTTCACTGGTGGTACTCAGCAAATCCTGGAATGCAGTCTCTTTTCAGCCAGAATGGGGTCGGTACATGATTGAGGCCACTCCCGCGAAGCCATACGGAGGAGAGATTACCGCACTACTGAAGGTGGAAAACAATATGCGGCTACGGCAAGTCATATTCTACGCCTACGTTATCAGGCTCTAATTTGATCGTCTGAGTCTAGGCGAGATCTGATTCGACAGTGTCTACTACCGAATCAACATCCTGTGACTCTTAGTGTCTTGCCTGGTCTGGGTACACGGGGGCTATTCACAGCCTCAGAGCCAGACGAAAGATTCTCAGGAAATGCTCCAGATGGCCGAGTCTACCATCCAAGTACGCGCTACATCATGGCGACAGAGAACCTGGCTACCCGGCGACAAGGACGATTCGAATGCCACATTCCGGTCTTTCGAGACAAATTGACCGAGCAACCGTTCTACGACGAGAACGTGTCGTACGAGTATGCATCGCAGCAGTTGCCACCAGCAGACCCTAAGGAAGGGTACATATATCTCGATTGCCCCGAACTTGGGATGGGATGTTGTTGCATTCAAGTCACAATGCAAACGCCAAATGAGCCTGAAGCTCGATGGCTACACGATCAGCTCATGGTTTTGGGGCCGCTTATGTTGGCATTGACCGCTGCAACACCTATCTACAAAGGCTATTTGGTAGACACAGATACGCGCTGGGGATACATCTCTGCTTCCTTGGATGACCGCACAACAGAGGAGCTGGCCACAATTGTAAGTGAGATTCCTACCATATGCCCATAGAGTTACTCACCGCGGCAGCCACCTCGTTATTCCTGGAATCGTACATATATCTCATCAGAGAAGCCACTAGATGTGGAAAGCAAGACATCCTCGCAACCGATCGACGAAAGACTCAAGCAGAGTCTGCTAGCTGGCGGGATGGATGAGCCTCTGGCTCATCACTTCGCAACCGTTCTTTCTCGTGATCCTATTATTGTGAGTCGGGAAGATATCGAACAATTCGACGCCAGCGATACGGGTCTCTTCGATATGCTCTACAATAGTGTATGGCAACATGTCCGGCTCAAACCCCCATTGTGCAACTCCGGACCCGGCTGGCGAGTTGAATTTCGGCCCATGGAGGTTCAACTGACAGACCATGACAATGCTGCATTTTCCATATTCATATACCTTCTCTCGCGCGCCATCACCGCCTTCCACCTGAACCTCTACATCCCCATCGACAAATTGAGCGACTCTATGGAGCGAGCCCAGAAGCGCAATGCTGCGCTTGATCAGAAAATCTGGTTTCGTCGTACGGGTTGGTCTGCAGCAAAGCAACAGCCACATACGTGTGAAACATGCACGTCTAACTGCTGCATGAGACAGAAGATAGACACGTTGAGAGACTCGGAAGAGGCTGGCTATGAATCCTCAGCGCAGTACGCTCTGTTATCCATGGATGAAATCGTCAACGGCGAGAACTCGGAGGTTCCATCGGGGTTTCCTGGCTTGATCAACATCGTATGGGCATACCTGCAGTACATGGACACCCCACTGCGAGAGAGAAAGCGACTGAAGCCGTATCTGGATGTGATAAGTAAACGAGCTAGTGGAGAGCTCCCTACCCCGGCGCAGTGGATGAGGTCGGTTGTTATGGCACATCCCGAGTACCGGAGAGATAGTCGGGTTGGGGACAAGATTCGGTTTGATTTACTGCAAGAGATCATAAGCATGGGCGAGTGACTTGTAATTTAGCATGTACTGGAATAGATAACTATGTTAGTTGATTTGTGATCGTAAGTGCACCGGGTTCGGATCTGTTGAGACTTAAACTATCCTTATGCCAGAATTCCTATTCTTGTCACATCTGTAAGAGGTTGTGTGAACCAGGACATTAAGTCCACTGGCCTTTTTTGATGTAAACAAAAAGTAATATGATATTTTATGTTTTAGGAACCATCTTGCTCTTTGAATACCATAGATCAAGTCAACCATGTAGTTAAAGTGGCCCTAGAGATAACCCGTTACTATAGGGACAGTGTTTCGAACCGCCTCGAAGTGAGATGAGGCCGATCTCGCATTTGAGAACAAGTGAATAACACCAGGCACACAAATCTCACTTCGCGTGCCAACAACCGTTTTCTTTATTGCGAGTCGGTGTTAGTCTTTCCTCTGTTACCCTTCTCTGATCACCGGTTTTTACCCTCATTCTCATCTACCTCCCTCGTTCCATCAACCCTAAGCATCATATTGAACCTGTCACGTCGCGTCGCACCGGCTCAAGCTTGATATCACGATCAAGATGCCTCCGATAACAGTCAGCCAGGAAGAGCAGCCCCATGATGAATTCCTCCAAGAACGCTTTGGGAAGTTGTTCGACATCAGCAACGAGGCGCTGGTCGAGCTTGCCCTCAGCGTCCGCAGCAAATACATCACCAACACTCAAGCCACCGCGAAAGTCCTCGAGCACTGGATCGGCACCTACAACCTCATCCACGTCATCGGATTCAGCGACGGACTGAAGTACGTGATCCGCGTGCCTGCAAGCGCCCGCCACGGGCAGATGTCGGAGGCTGCGCAGCGAGCCCTGGTCAGCCAGGCGCGGATGATGCGATTCATCAAGAAACGAACCATGATCCCGATGCCAGACGTGTTCGACTTCGACGCGGGATTCGCCAACCCGCTCAAGACGCCCTACATCGTGCTCAGCTACATCCCCGGCCGCATGGTGGCGGAGGCCTGGTTCGACCGGTCCGGCCCCGTGCAACTCGAGGAGAAACGGCTGCGGATCCTGGACAGTGTGGCCGAGGCGATGGCGCAGCTGCGCGGGTTCCAGTTCGAGCAGATCGGGTCAATCGACGTGGCGGAAGAGCGGCTGGGCCAGCTCAACGCGATGGCGCCCTGCTACGGGTGGGAGGAGAACTACCAGGACGACGGCGGCCACGTCTTCCACGTCCAGCAGTGCGGGCCCTTCTCCTCCTCGACCGCGTACCTGCGCCACCGGCTGCAGCGCGTCACCCAGTGGACGGAGACCCCCAGCGACCGCGGCTGCCGCGTGCTGCTCGACCTGATGATCGACTGCCTGCCGCGCTCGACCCGCCGCCGCAGCGACTCCCACGAGTCCTTCGTGCTCAGCGTCCCCGACCTCAGCGCCAAGAACGTCCTCGTCGACGAGCAGGGCGCCGTGACCGGCTTCGTCGACTGGGACGGCGCCCACACCATGCCGCGCTACCTGGGCTACTCCAGCTTCCCCGGCTGGATCACCACCGACCTCAACCCGCTGCACTTCATCTGGGCCGAGGACTTCGAGGAATCCCCCGAGCTGCTGAAGCAGTACCGGCTGTTGTACAACCGCAAGATGCAGGGCCTGCTGCGGGGCTCCGGCGACGCCAAGTTCGTCCACAAGTCCCATATCTACGAGGCAATGCACCTGGCCGTCTGCACCCTACGCCCTCGCCTGGAGATCGTCACCACCCTCGTCGCCAAGGCGTTCCCCACCAATACGGAGGTGGCCATGAATCTCATCATGCTGGCGGGCGAGGGAAGACTGTCGACGCATGATAAGGATCAGTTGAGCAGAGGCTTTCAGCTGTTGTTCGCGGTCTCTTACTGACTTGCTGATATGGTATGCAGGGAATGGAAATATGTTCTATGAAGGTGGCAGCATGTATCCAGCAGGACTTCTGGGTTGGAAGTATCTGACTTCATGTGAAATAGCATGGCTCTCATTAAATCAATGTAATGCAATGTGACACCAACGTGTAGTTTTTGCTTTCTACTAACCGGGGGGGTGATATCCCTGTCACTTTTTACGTCGGGAGGCAATTCCCTGTCACGGGTTCGGAATGTAACCCCCTCCTCCCTCAAGTTTCCCCATCGGATATGATGTCAACTTGCAACATTAAACAAACTTCCATCCACTAAATTTTCCAGCATCATCATGCTCATATAGCAATGCTTGCACTAACTATCTTCCTCGCACTGCTGCCTCTTCTGGCTATATACCTGTGGCAATGGCTTCGATATCTGCGATTCCACCAGCATGCCTCCTGGCCGCAGCTTCCACCCTCCCTGGTCTGGGGACACATGAAAGCACTGAACGAGTTCGTCAGACGCGGCGAACGTCGCAGACATGTCGGTATGTCATCTTTTTGACACCTAGTATAACTATCGTACTCGATCTAACAAATGCAGACCATGTATTCGGGGAGGTGCAGCAATACCTGGGCAATCCGCCGCTGTATCTTCTCGACCTCCGTCCGGTCGTCGGCGTCCTGGGGATTGTCTGCAACCATGAGGTCGCTGAGCAGATCTCCCGAAGCACCAAGGGCTTTCCCTATAGTATGCGCAAATCTCCAACCATGAAATCGCTGGAGCCGTTACTGGGGCCCCATTCCGTGATTACCGCGGAGGTTTGTGCGCACCCTTCTCCATGGTAGTTTGTGTGTGTGTGTGTGTGTGTGTGTGTGTGAATCGACCACTGATACAATGTATCCCATGCCTCAGGGCGAGCAGTGGAAAGCGTTGCGCAAGCGATACAATCCGGGCTTTGCGCCGCAGCATCTCCTCACGCTGCTGCCTTGCATCATTGACAAAGCACGAATCTTCATCCAGTGTCTGGATGAGTACGCGCGGACCGGGGAGGAGTTTTCCCTTGAGGACCGCTGCACCAGTTTGACGCTTGATATCATCGGTATTTTTGTCTATTGTGGCATCTCTCCTCTACACAAACGTGAGATGTCTAATTGCCTCGCTTCTAGGAGCCGCAACAATGGACACCGACCTGGACGCCCAGCTCCCCGCCCACCAACAGAGCCCACTTGCCCGCCTCTACCGGCAGCTACTAGCCAGCTACCGCCGCGACAGCAACGTCAGCAAATTTCGCCTCACCTGGCTCCTCACCCCGTTCATCCTCCTCCGCCGCAAGTATCTCGTCCGACGGATCGACGCCCTCCTGCAAGCCCACATCGAGACGAAGTTCACCGAGCTTCGGACGACTACGACCGACAAAAAATCCTCCTCCTCTTCATCCCGAAGTATCCTCGCCCTCAGCCTCCACGACACCGACCACCTCACCCCACAGATCATCCGCGAAACCGCCGACCAGCTCAAATCCTTCCTGTTTGCCGGCCACGACACCACCAGCATCCTCCTGCAGTGGACCTTCTACGAACTCAGCCGCACCCCGCGTGTGCTGAAAGCGGTCCGTCGCGAGCTCGACGCGCTCTTCGGGGAGGAGACCTCTTCCGCCCCCGCCAGGGTGGCGGAGATGCTGCTCGCCGGGGGGGACGAGTATCTGTCGCAGATGACGTATACCGCTGCGGTCATCAAGGAGGTCCTCCGGTTACATCCCCCCTCCGGCTCGGCGCGGTATATGCCCCCTGGGACGGGGTTCACGGTGACCCTCCCCGATGGGCGGACGATGTGTCTCGATGGGGTGGTGATGTACAACTGTGCGACGCTGGTGCAGCGCGACGAGGCGGTTTATGGGCCGACGAGGGAGGAGTTCTGGCCGGAGCGGTGGTTGGAGGGGAGCGCGGACGGTTATGATGGTATCAAAAGTGGTGATGGCGCTTTTCTGGATGATAGTGGGAAGAAGGTTGGGGGTGGTGGTGGTGGTGGTGAGCAGATTCCCGTCAGTGCGTGGCGGCCATTTGAGCGTGGGCCCCGCAACTGCATCGGACAGGGGTTGGTCAATATCGAGGTCCGAGTCATTCTGGCCTGCACTGTGCGGCGATTCGAGTTCGAGAAAGTCGGGCTGGGGGCGCTTGCGAGGGATGCTGGGGGTCGGCCGGTGCTTGATGCAAAGGGGCAGTTTGAAGTTCTGGAGGAATTGTTTAATGTGAGTTGTTCCTGCTTCTTGCTTTTGCTGGTTGGTGGCGATGGGGGTGTGTATGGGATATGTTGGTTAACGCGATGCTCTCTAGACGATGCAGGTTACTGCTAAACCGGTGGATGGGACGAGGATGAAGGTCAGGTTTGCATCTGGGGAGTAAGGATGATGTTGTTGGGAAGTAGTTCTCCGATGGAAATATAGCACGAGGGATGATTTACACCCAGTTCGATATATTTGAAGACTGAATGTAGAACTCATGCCGTAATGGACGGGGGCAACGTGACAGTCCCGCTTGCACGGCACTGAAAGCTGGTCGGCAACACCCCTGGTCTGATCCCTGGCCATATAGCAGATAGCGGACAGCAAGAGGTGATCATCCAGCCGATATTATCATGACCCTGTGCATCGCAGAATTAAACCACAATCTCAGATTGGCCAAGGAGGCTGAACTCAATCAGAGAGGGACACTCAACCAAATAATGCACCACAGCTAGAGTGAAGGCTGTCCCCGAGGACCCAGCCTAGTCTAGAGTGCAATCACAGTTCCCAGGTTTCTAGATCTATGGACTAGAGCTTCATGGCTTCAAGAATCCCATCGCCACCCTCATCGACCAGATCCCGAAACTCCACCACCCATGAGACCAGCACTCTCCAGAAGCGTATGCCACTGCAGTCGAGTCCGTTCCGTCCCTGGACTAAAAGCCATGATGGCCAAATCGAACTGCGCCGGGGACTGCAACGCTACTTCCTCGAGAACGATAACCTCCATGCAGAAGCAGCCTCGAGTACCCCGGCGTCATATCCGCCGCCACCTTCTCCAGGATCCACACAGAGGTGGTGAATCTCTCAGCAGATTGCTGTCAGATTAGCACAGCACCCGGTCGAAAATAGGGGCGGTGCTCATGAGCAACCCCATTGCAGGCGCTATCCTGAGCGGACGAGGCGGTTGGGTTGGACTCGTTGCCTGGTGCGGTGCATTGCTTGCCATTTCGTCGGTGGCCATGGCTGTGTGTCCCTGAGCCGGCTTGGGACTCGATCGCTCCTTGTGAGAGCCAGACTACAGAGCCCCCCAATACCTCAAGAGACATGCTAATTATCCAGTGAGGACTTGGATTGAACATGGTTCCAATTTCAATATTCTCCAAGCAGGTGGAATATCGGGCCAAATGCAAAGTGGGTCTGCACGGTAAGTAACCCGACAGCTTCACATCGAATACAGCATTCTCAATCCTAACGACCTCGCACTATAATTAGGACATCTAAGACCTTGAAGCAATTACATCACTGTACTGCTGGCCTGCGTGGCCCATCCGCTTACCGACAGGTCGATTTTGCTGCCTTGCCGATAGATTTTCCCCCAATTTCTCCCAGCCACCTTTATTTTATACTACGCCTGCCGAAATCCTTTATCGCTGATAAGGATCGCGGTTGTACGGAGGTATGCACGCCTGTCACTCCCAGTCATTGATTGATCTTTTCCTCTAAGGCATTGTGGCTGACATCCCCAGTCACTCTGGTCGCAATCTTAACTCCCATGTTGTTCGCACCCCTCCTGGCCTACGTCGTATGGCCATCCTTTGCCGAATTCGTCACCGCAAATGTATCGACGTCCGACATCACGCAATCCGATCAGATCATACAGCGCAATGCTCTCATTGAGTCATACCTTGGCCATCGGCCCATACGGGGGGTCAGGAAGATGAGCGACGATGAGGGCGAAAAGTTCTTCATGGATTATTGGCAATTTGATGACGACGACGACGAGAACTATTATACGATCGGCAACTCGTCCAACACCGCCGATGAGTTGACGTCGCCAGCAAGACGTTCTGAGAATCTACAAACGACGGAGGAAATCGACTTTCAACCACAGACATACCCCTTCAACCCCTCGTACTGGAGTGGTTTGGAAGGCGAGGGGCGCGGTTGGAGGGCGGATTTCTCACCGCTTCTTCGGCGGGACTTCCGTTGTCCGAGCGGCACCTCCAACTGCACATCGATCGACCGGCCCGACAGCTGCTGCAGTACGGATGATACGTGCGTCCTGGTCAAGGACACCGGGTCCGGGGACGTGGGCTGTTGTCCGAAGGGCAAGACCTGCTCGGGCACCATCGGCTCATGTTCCGAGGGGTACTCCAGCTGCCCGTCATCCATGGGCGGCGGATGCTGCATTCCAGGCTATGAGTGCGTTACTGGTGGCTGTAAGTGGACTCTGATGATAAGCTTCCCCCCGCTGCAGGACTTATGCTGATCTCGGGCGTAGGTATACGGGTATTTACCGTCACGGTGACCGTGAGCTCGACCGTTATGCTGTCTACCTCCACACAGACAGTTGCCGCGACTACCAACACGCTATCCACGGGGGATCTGATTCCTCCCGCACGGCCTACGAGTGTGTCCACGGCCACGAGCTCCAGCACCAGCAAGACTACCAGCACCGCCACTGTGTCAGTCTGTCCGACGGGTTTTTATGCCTGTTCGGCATATTACCAGGGTGGGTGCTGCCGGACGGGTCGCGATTGCGACACCACATCTTGTCCGGCGACGCCCTCGACGACTATCGCTAGTGATGGAGTCACTATTGTGGTCCCGGTGATCACTGCGACGGGAACCGCCACAACGGCAACCAGCAGCAGCAGCAGCAGCAGTATGGGCCGATGCGCGAGTGGGTGGTTCAGTTGCGCCGATACAGTTGGGGGTGGTTGCTGCCCGACGGGATACCGGTGCGGCTCCAGCTGTACGGCAGTCTCGACGGCCACGGAGACTGTCTCGAAGGAGCAACCGACGAGTGGAAGTCAAAAGAGAGGGGTGTCAAGAGGGATGGCAGGAGTGAGCATCGTAGTTGCAGTAACTCTGACAGTTCTAAGCATGAGCTGATAGCCTTTTAAGTTAGTTATAACGAAAGATATGAGATCACGGACGGTTAAATGAAAGCCCAAGCCAACAGGCAATGCGGAAAAAGGTAAAAGTAATCGATGGCTCACGGATAAGCGATTCAGCTTTGACAGGCAAAAAAGCCCCGTGGGGCTTTGGAGCACGTGGGGCGTGTTGCTTTACCGGATCGGGAGCAATCCCGGTGAAGAGAGAGTCAAGACTCAAGAGACCCTCCGACCCTCTCCGATGCCGCCGCCGCCTTCAGGTTGACTCCTCCTCCTCCTCCTTCTCCTCCTTCTCCTCTTTCAACTTGGCCCGCTCCACTCCAACCCCATTTGCTTCTTTTCGCTTTTTCTTCCTCTTGCATTTCCATTTCGTTCTTAAGTTTTGTCATTGCATTTTTCTCTTCCTCCCTTCAATTGTGTTTTTTTTTTTACCAATCAGTCATCAAAATGGCCAGCCAAAACCAACAGAAGCCCCTGCCCTTCCAGTACCAGTTCATTGCTGGTGCCGTGGCTGGTGTGTCCGAGGTACGCATCGCGTGATCCCCATCAATTGACTCTGAACAACGTGGAAGCTAATATTGATGGGGTAGATTCTGGTCATGTACGATGCAATCGTAATCTCTCCAATGTTTGCAATGACTAACAAGCATTAACCCCAGGTACCCACTTGACGTGGTCAAGACCCGAGTGTAAGCTTCCCAAGCACCAAGCACCTTTTCCGACTCCCTGCCATCCACCCCACAAACAAACACCCTTGGACTAACACACCATTACCGCTCTGATAGTCAACTTCAGACCGGTGCCGCCACCGCGGGACAAGACCACTACAATGGCATGTTCGACTGCCTGCGCAAGATCGTGAAGAACGAAGGGTAAACAACCTCCTCCTTCCTCCTCCGTCCGAAACCCCAACACCACACCACACCACACCACACCACACCACAAACCCGAGGCCCACAAACTAACACCTCCCCCTTCAATCGCACCAGCTTCTCCCGCCTGTACCGCGGAATCTCCGCCCCGATCCTGATGGAAGCGCCCAAGCGCGCAACCAAATTCGCCGCCAACGACAGCTGGGGCAGCTTCTACCGGAACCTGTTCGGCGCGGCGGAGCAGACGCAGTCTCTCGCCATCCTGACGGGCGCCACTGCAGGTGCGACGGAGTCGTTCGTGGTCGTGCCCTTCGAGCTGGTCAAGATCCGGCTGCAGGACCGCGCGTCGGCCGGCAAGTACAACGGGATGCTGGACGTGGTGCGCAAGATCGTCGCGGCCGAGGGCCCCCTGGCCCTGTACAACGGCCTCGAGTCCACCCTGTGGCGCCACATCCTCTGGAACTCCGGCTACTTCGGCTGCATCTTCCAGGTGCGCGCGCAGCTCCCCGCCGCCGAGCCCGGCAACAAGGCCCAGCAGACCCGCAACGACCTCATCGCCGGTACCGTCGGCGGTACCGCGGGTACCATCCTCAATACCCCCATGGACGTCGTCAAGAGCCGCATCCAGAACACCGACAAGATCCCCGGCCAGGTCCCCAAGTACAACTGGGCCTGGCCCGCCGTCGGCACCGTCATGAAGGAGGAAGGCTTCGGCGCCCTGTACAAGGGCTTCATCCCCAAGGTCCTGCGGCTGGGCCCCGGCGGTGGTATCCTGTTGGTCGTGTTCACCGGCGTGATGGATTTCTTCCGCAAGATGCGCGATGAGTAGATTCCTTTCTGGCTTTCGGTTGTTTTTACTTTTTTTTTTATGATCATCATGATAGAAGAGGGCGGAAGAGAGAGAGAGAGAGAGAAGGGGGGGGGGGGAGAAGCAAAAGAGCAAGGATAGAAAAGAGATATCCGACTTGTCTTATCTTGTCGCAATAGATTCATCCTCTATTGTCGTCGTTGTCGTCGTTGTCGTCGTTGTCGTCGTTATCGTTGTTATGAATAACCTTTCTTGTATTTGCATGCAGAAGACGATCATCCATTTGATGTGATACCAAATCAGGAAGCCAGCCATTTGTAAAGATGCTATTCAACAGGACACCGTATCCTACATGACTCCCTTTCCATGACCTACCCCTAGAAAATAAATGAAATACTCATAGATGGTCACCCAAAGATCAACTCGGTGGGTAGACAGACCATTTACCCGCTACACCACGGATACAAACGGTACATACCTCCCTCCCATCGACGCTACGACCTTTTAGGACGCGGCGGCGGCGGCGTCAATTGCTGGCAGTAAGGCTGGGGGTGGAGGAACCGCACGCACGTGCAAGGATGTACCCCCCCTCTCCATCCCCCCTCTCGTCCATTCACAGCACCCAGGGTCCTACAGTAGTTCGTCCACATTGGACAGGATCCTAGTTCGGATCCATCACCCACCTTAGTACAGTACTGCACCTAGTACCTACCAGGTGGGCTGAGGGCCGCCACTCCCCTTCTAGTATGTGCATACCCTGTGCATCTGCCCTATGATGACAATGTACTCTACCTACCATCCACCTCGAGGGGTCGAGGCCGACCGTCGATCATTACAAGCTTACTGGCTTACCGGCTAGGTATCAATCGAGTCAAGTATTGAATGCAAATATCGTTATATAAATGACTTATATTATGAAGGTCGAAACAATCAGCCGTTAATGACGCCCGAGAATGGGTTTCCATGCGTTAACACACAACAATAAAGCAAGATTGTCAAGGCATATCAAGCGTATAATTAAAAAGGGAAAAGGGTATCGATGTAAAAACGGGCAAGGAGAGAAAGAGAGCCAAAGGAACAACATATATGTCAAGGTAAAAATCAAAATCCGATGACAGTCGCCATTAAGGAGAGCAAAGTCCAAAGCCATAACAAACAAACTCGCAGAAACGACATCAATCAAACGTCACCCAAGAATGCGAACTGAAGACAGAAGAGAACAAGGAATCAAAGCACACCCTTGAGAACCAATGACAATAAAGGTCATTTCAGCCATTAGCCTCGACGAAATCTGTCAAAACTTCCGCGTACGCCGGTCACCCATTTGACGCCTTTGTGTACAACAAGGTCATGACATGCAGTTGTTCAAGATATGAAAGGCAGAGCTCATCCGGAGCGTGAACAAGATTTAGTTCATCTCCATTGCGTATTCGTCTTCTTCCTTGAAGCTCATGCCAGCATGGCCCGAGCTATTCCAATACTGGGCTTGTCCAGAGCCCCCGCCATTGCTGCTGCCGCCACTGTTGAAAGGTGGGCTCAGACTCTGTGGGCTCAATGTTCCGTTGCCGCTGACAGAATCCCCAGCAATGTTGGTGTGCTTGGGCACCCGGAGACCGCTGCCTGGCGCTCTGCTGTAGGCAAAGGAGCTAGGATCATTCTTCTCTAGCGCATCGAGAATCTCGGTGCGCATACGCTTTTCCTCCTCGGTCTGCTCAAACGGCCAAGTGCCACCCAGCCTGCTGATCAATTCTGCCAGCTCTGACTCCTGTTGGAGCTTGACGTGCAGGGCCCACATCAAGTCCCGCATCCAACCGACTGCTCCGTTGAGGATATCTCCCTTGTTGGGCCCTTTCTCTTTTTCCTCGATTGGGAGACCCATGGTGATGTTACCAGCAGTGGCGCGGCGCCCATTGCCTCCAGCGAGCAGGGATGTTGCAGCATTCGCGGTAGCTCCGGTACCAGACATGGCAGTATTGTTGACAAGCTGCTTACGAACCTTGTCATCCTCCAAGCGGTGCTGGGGTACCAAATGGGAAAGATCCTGAATGCGTTCATTGATGTTGTCTCGCCGCCGGCGTTCGACGAGATTATGAGAGGCTCTGCGACGGCGCCGCTTCGCCTCTTGCGATTCTAAGTCCTGTGCGGACCCTGGCATATGCGTATCAACCTTGGCCGGCAAGGAAGCATGCTTGCCCGATTTGAGGATTTCCGAAATCCCCGCATGATGAGATGGATGGCCAGGAGATGAGATGGGTGACTCCACATACGAATGCGCACTCCCGGGCGTACCATCCCACTGGTTGGATAGCGTCTTCTGGTGCCGATGCTGAAGGCCAGTCCGAATGGGCTGAGTAGGGAAGCTCCCGGACTCCGGCGTCCCAAGGGTCAAAGCGCCGAGCGCTGGGGTCTTGGGGGTCATCGGGCTGCGTCCGTCGTACGAGGCCCGGTCGAGCGCTTGTATGCTTGGCCGAGCCTTGGCATTCAGATAGCTCTGGTCAAAATGGGATCCGTTGCCCTGGAGGTGAGGCGCTTGTCCTGGCTGGCCCATGCTCCGGAAGTGGTCATAATTGAAACTATGCATGAAGGGGCTGTGCATGGGAGCTCCATCTGGCGTGTTGGAGTACATCTGTGACATTTGGCCCGGGTGACTCATCGAGATCCCAGCGCTTGACTGTTGGTCCTGGAGATAGTTCTGCTGGACTCCATTGTGGCCGTTAATCTCCAGATCCAGGAGCTCATCGGTATCGATCCCAGAGTTACCGAAATTGAAACTGGAGGAAAGGTTCTGTTGCGAGGAGAACGGGTATGACATGAAGCCGTTCTGCATGCTCAACTCCGAGGGGTCAACCCCTTCATTAGGGTTCCCGAATTGGTTTGACATCGAATAGCCGGACTGCGACATTATATAATGGTGTGGGTCACTGCTGTGCTCGTCAGGCTCAGTCTTGATGAAATTGCTAGTTTCCGTCATCTCCCCGCGCATGCGCCCCAGCCTTCCAATCCAAGTCAATAGTGTTATCGGAGGGTGATCTTACGGTTCAAAGGCGAACCTGGTAGAGATGATAACTTGATGCTCGCCAAACACAAATTGTCAAAAGATAAACTTGATCTCCGGTGGTGGAATAAAATCGTCCTATCGGCAGGGCGAATGATTCAGACGGTGTTGGATAGTCAACGGACGGTGACGTCGATTCATCAAAGGGATTCGACCGAGCAAAATTAGCCGGAGAAGATCTAATGATCTAATAAGACTCCAAGGTTCCGTCAGCCTGGTTCTTAAACAAGGAGAGATGCGTGTGGCAATGAACCGCCCTATGAGTCGAGTCGGAGAACGCCAACGGGGGTGGCTCAGACCTCGACTACAAGTATGGGGGACACTTACCAAGCAAACGAGAAATTCAGTCTAGTAACGAAAGCCAAGCCTGGCGATGCCTCCTAGATGGATGGAGAATGCGATTGGTTTATGGCGTCCGAACGGAACGGGGGTAACGCGAGGGGTTGTCGCGATGAACTGTAAGCGGGCGCGGTGGACAGAGTGCCGGGCGAAAGCAGGATTTGGGGGAGGTGGACAGGACGGAAAAATGCCACTATCGTGGACGGAGGCCAGAAAAGTCCGAGGTATTTGTGCTGTCACTCGTCGAGCGCGCCGAAAGAAGAATGTCTAATAAGGTTGGCCTGGGGTAAGTGACTGGGGAAGAAAGTCAAGAGAGGAGCTGAAATAAGCCAGAAAAAGAAAAGAGGACAGGACGGCGGCGATCAAAGGAAAAGGCTCCGTCGTTGAGTGGCCATAAGCGAGGCAAAGAAAAAAAAAATAAATAAAATAAAGGAGACGGAGAGAAAGGCGGGCAAGAGACAAGAATAGATGGACGGGGCCGCGGAGGCGACGGACTGAACCAAAATGGGGGGGGGAAGGGAGGAAGAAGGTCCAAGGCCAGGCAATAAAGTGATAAGAGTGAGGTGGGAAATAGAGGTGTCAGATCAGACCGGAAGTAGCCTTGTAATCTCTGTGGGAAAGGTTGAGAGTAGAATCGCCACCAAAGAAGAGAAGTGAGATATTGTGTTGCTTCAATTAATCGGGATTGATTGATGAGAGCGAAAGGGAAAGGAGGAAGGAGGAAGGAAGGAGGGGAAAGAATTGGGAATTTGAGGCGGTACTTGGTCCGGGGTAAGGCCAAGGGAAGAGCGTAGTCCGAAAGTGGGCTGTGGAGGGGAGAGAGAGAGCCTGGAGACCGAGAGAGACTCTTGTAAAATTGTAAGAGTTGGTTCCATCCAAGTTGTGTTAGTTGTTGCCAGCCAGGTAAAACTGGCTGGATTGAGACACAATCAATAGGCGCAAAGAGCGCCAGAGGCGGTGGACCACGCCCCACTTCATTAGGAGGGCGGTAAATCTCGGCAGTATGTCACCTGCCTCGCGCTCTCTCTCTCTCTCTCTCTCTCTCTCTCTCTCTCTTTCTCTGTCGTCTCTTGTCATCCCCAGATTCTCGGATAACTCCGTTGTGGATCATCTGGATGGTCCATTCCCACCTCCATGAATCTGGCCATGGTTACCATGCAGCTGATGGCACTGATACCAAATTCCAAAGCATTTTGAAAGCATTCTCTTTGCCGTCACTTCTTTCCCCCTCCTTAGCCCCTCAGCTCTGTCCTCATTACCCCTCGATATGTAATCCCCGCGCTTCACGCGAGACGGACAGATCTTCCCGTTTCGGGGTCCGTGAGACAAAACTAGGACGGCTCGGTGATCCTACACAGTAAGAGCGCCCCACGGACACTGTCGGACCACGTTGGATCGTCGCATAGGCGCCTTATTGTTCTCCCAATAATCCATCCGGGTTTGATGGACATTGGGCTTCCGCCTAGAGAATCTGCAGGGGCTGAGAGGCCATCACACCTGCATGCTTCTCTTCCTTCGGTCTTTCCCCGGGCTCCAAGCCGGTGACGTAACTGATGGGTGATGCTCTCCGGCCGAGGGGCCTCTTTTGCCGATGTAGGTCTTGGCTCGAGTGGCCGCTCTCTTCCGCAGTCATAATGGTCCTGGGGTGTGCATGTGTGTGTGTGTGTGTGTGTGCGCGCTTGGGCCATGATAGAAAATAAAGAGAGAGATGATATTCGCCAAAGGAAACATAGGAAACAGAAATCAGGACAGAAGAAAAAATGTGTCATGCTTACCAGATATTGATGAAAAGGTAATAGATAGGCGAGATATAGCTAGGTAATTTGCTCGTAGACGTCCTGGGCGATGATAAGTACTGGCATTAAAGATGTATCCGAGGACACAGGTTTGATGGCGGCGTCAAGAAGTCAAAAGGATGGAAAGGCAATCAGACAGAGGGAAACAGATGCGCACACGTGGAGAGTAGGATTGAGCCGCATATGCTCCACCAACAAGGCCAGGCAGAAGGGGGAAAGCAAAAGGCTTGGAAGACAACACAGTGTTGAACAGCCAGCCTTATCACATCGGCGGAAGGGGAGTTTATATGCACGAGTATTGGGGCTTTGAGGGTTGGGGGGGAAAGCAAGATACCTAAGGCTGCGAACACTTACATAGACCCTGCTTAATGCCGACAGTCGACACAGTGAGGGGTTCGTGCTCAGCAACAGAGCAAAGATTGGGACCAGTGGGAAAAGAAAGATGGCTATAAAATCAGGGTCGTATCAGCTCCGCAACAGCTGGGCAATGCAGCGACTCGAGAAGGGAAATCCTAGCGTTATCGGCCAGGAACACAATAAGACAATGGCGAAGGGAGAAAAAGTAAGTTGGGAGAAGGGTATACTTTATAGGTACAGTACAAGAACTGGAATTCCCAAGACCTAGGGCTGGCAGTGCAGAGGACAAGACGAATATAAAGGAGATTCACGACAATATTCACATCCTCTCATTTGCTATATCATGGTTCAGGTCATGCAGGGCGTCGATCCTCAACTCAGCGAGGCTTAACACACCACCCATAGGAATTACTTGCGTAAACCGGTTCTTCAGCCAGATAGAATGTCGCTAAAATGATTCGGGGAAAGTGAAGGGAGAATCAAAAATCAAAATATGAAGGGTATTAATTCCTCTCCGGTGACAAGAGTAAGTAGGTAAAAGAAAAAAACACAAACATAATAATAAAATGAAATAAAATCAAATAAAATAGCACTGCATAAACTAAAACGCAGGCCAAAGGATGGAGGGGGGGAAAGGCCAGGGAGAGGGCGAGAGCCAATCACGATGCAGCAGCCGGTAGGCAAGACGAAGGATACGCTACCCAAATCGCAAGATGCAGGACATTTAAGCCCGTCAATCAGACCAATGCGAGAGGTAAGAAGGGGGATGATGGTCGTGGTTGGAGAATCCGACTGGAAAAGGGAGGGAGGGGAGGAAGCCTGGAGGGGGTGCAGTATAGAAAAGACAGTCAATTGTCAAGGAGGGTAGCACCGTCCGCATAGAGGAGAATAACGTCCATCCCCGAATCCCATGAGCATCTCCCGAGTACTACTATATTTGTCACCTGTTCCGCCTCTGCCAGGGAAGTTCAATGACTCACCCGCGTCAGCCTCTGCTTGACGATTACTCAGTTACTAAGTCTGCCATCCTCTTCCTTCTTATTGGGGAGTTGGCAGGTTATTCTCATTCACTCGTATCTGCCCGTTATTCGCCTAAAAGCGGAAAAGAGGTGATGATGAAGATGAAGGTGCGCAATGGGGACAGGGCACAATTGCTTATCAATATCCGTCGGGACAACTCCCGACGCTTAGGGAAGGAAAAGTCGTCTTCGATACGAGGGCAAAGTCCACTAAGAATGTATCAGATGCCAGAACCACCACCCATCATCTTCCCCCTCCCCCTCCCCCTCCCCCTCCTTCTGCTCTAAGCATACCGGATCATGTACACATATAGACGGAAAGACTAAATGACCAAGGAGCGTGAGTACTCATGAATACGCTATTTCACTTGGAGATCAAGACCTATGACATCATGATTCAACTGAGCAAGAAATGGTTCATCGTCCTTGAGTAGCAATCCCCTTGGAATTAATAGAGAAACGAGCTTGGGGACAGACGGTGGCATATCGCGGGTATCGAGGAATGGATGAATGATCTGAAGCTTCCATGTGGAAGAAAGGATCCGTGGCTTAATCCAGCAATTCTTCTCTAGCTTTGTTAGCTGCCTGTAACCGGCGAACACTTTATCATTTCGGAGGATCGCTGGACACTAGCGGGATCGACGAGCTGGAGAAACCATGCCGCATTATCATGATTAGTATTGATCGCATCTTACCTCCATTGCAGGCTGCATTAGACCCGAATAGGGAACATGATTGTCTCGGTACCAGAGCCTCATCCTTCTACAGTGATAGTTGATTGTAGCCCTACTGCTTGCCAACACACGGTCATAGGCTACCTGAGCCACGGACCACTCTGTAGAAGGAGTTGGAGTCGAGTGGATTGCGATGACTTGCTTCCTTGGAAACCCATTGCCTTCTCCCATCGCCTGTCCGAGCACGTCGGGGGCTGACACAGAGAGGCGGTCCGTGACACTGTGCAGCCAGCAGCCTGTAGCTTCCCGAGAAGGCGTGCATCTGCCTATGCCATCTGATAGGGTGTGGTAGGATCCTTAGTTCTGCAACTCCCTGCTCGCTTGGGCATTTGACATTCTAATGAAGTCTAACGCATGGACTTTTATACTAATTTGGCGCCGTTGATGGACGGAATTAGTTTTCCCCTTCCCCCCTTCCCCACCCTCTCTCATCGTTCTTTATGCAACAACCACCACCACCACCACCCCGGGTATTCATATGTACCCCCCCAAAACCCTCTCAATCATCCGACTTCGCTTTTCCAACGGAATTCAAGACATAGATGGCTCATTTTTGCTGCGATCCTTGCCCTTTAGGATGCTGTTACAATTTGGAATACGGGTGACTCCCTCAGGAATGTGGAGGAGCCCTCAACTATCTATCTTGTGTATACTATCCGGGCATCCATAGCGAGTGCTAAAAACAGACAATAGTCGATCCGAGTTTGGAATGCTGTCAGTTCCCTGGGTCGCCAATCAACTCTGGAGATCAGATTAATCAACGGTCCTGCCTGGCCGCAAACAGCCAGCCCGGTAGCTTTGGTGCATCTCAGCTCTTTATCTAGGTCCACCTTGCAGTGCTATTGCAGACCAGACCGGCTGGTATGCCACAGTCCTGCCTATTTTTCAGAGGTACAGCCGACAGGCGCGAATTACGTCAATTCCTGTATCAGCTGTTATGCTTTCTCCCCTCATGACGGGGTGGAACGCGGTATGTATGTCCGTATGTCTGTATGTCTGTACGGTACATCACCCGTCCTTCCACACAACGATAAGACAATCGTACATGCATCTCACGGTGAATGAGAGACGTGATGACTTGCACCAGACCCCAGTGACTTTAACTGTCTCGAGATTGCGTCTGCGACCAGAAATCGGAAAAAGGTGTGGTCTTTGGGGAGGGCAGAAAATGAGTCAAGAGCATTGGCTCCCGCAATTCGCGCCCGCCCCGGCCCGTCAAGGTTCGGAGTGCGTGGCCGATATCCACGGTTACTGCAAGGAGTTTGGCTACACAACATACACTCAATCTCAGAATCAGCACCATAGCACACAAGCCAACTTGAAACTTGGTGGATTGAAAAGCGTCCTTGACTACTCGGTCACCGCGAGTACGGGTACAGGGGACTAGTGATTAGCTGCCTGGCTGAAACGCGCAGGTGACAGCCCGCTATCTGGTACTCGGGTTGAGTGATCGTTATAGCCGATGATGTGCAATCCGGCCGGGAAAGAGGATCGTCGCATCTGCCTAGCAGATGGTGGCAACGAAGCTGGGATAGCAGGCAGCTTCTGTGACTCAAACCCAAACTCAAACGCACTCTAGTCCATAAGCTGGATTTGAGTCTGAGATTGGAAATAGTTACTGTCGGGCTTGATGATCTGGATGATGGCTATCAACGAACAGTGATAGGTGGGTACGACTGAAGTGTCTTGTCACTGTTATCTACAGTACTCTAATTTTCCGACTGGGAAGCAGAGGCTACCATCTATGTGTATGTAGTGGGTGCCCTGCTGAAGCTGCCTGATGCAACCCAACAGTTGACTCCAACATGGACAATCGGCTCTTTTCCGGTAAAATAGGCACATAGCCAATGGCTTGGTAGGCTGCTGCAATCAACGGAAGCTCCACCCGAGATCGACTGGGACTACTACTCAGTACATGTATGTTGATCGCCAATGACCTTGATTATGATCGATTCGACAGTTGAAAAGAATTTGGCAATGCGGCTAATGGCTCCGATCAGGCTTTTTGCCTTGGATCGAGGAAGTTACTACTCGGCTGGTGGCTGACACTGATGCAAGCGAGGTAAGGTAGACGATAGGGCATCTTACCATTTAACTACCGCAACAAGTAGATTGCCTTGTGTCTATGCCATGGTCAGTTCTAGCCTTCGAATCCACTAAATGTATGAAGGACGTCAACATTATTCACGGATCTGCCGTGGTCAATACTATAAGTACTATGTACCTAGTATTAATGCGCTTGTACTCAATACAGTACGTACTGAGTCGGTATGAGTAGGTATGAGTAGAAAGTAATGCGAACGGTCAGCCAGCGGGAACAGCGCCAGACCCGCGGGGATCACCTCCACTGCACCTCCTCCCCCCTCCCCATGTAGTGGGCGGTGTGGCCCGCTGCTCCAGTCTCAGAGCTTGGGGGCTTGAGATTCAGTGGGTGACCAATCAAATGTATTCAGACCGAGCAGCAATGTTCAGGTCTCAGTTAGTAGACCTCGTCTGAATCCATTCCACCAGCAGAAAGTTTGGGTTTAGTCGAGTCACCGCCTGACATTACTGCCCCCTGCCCGGTCCTCTGATTGGCAAGCGGGGCTATCGGGGCTAACCAGCCGTTCCACCTGGAAGGAAGTCCAACACTTAACCTTGTTGAACCTGGAAACTGCTGCCTCCATTCCACACTTCATTCACTGTGATCGTGGATGATAACTGGCGAGTTTCCTCAAGTCCTGAACAATCCAGACTGTATCAGATCGAACTCAATATCTTACCAACGACAATAGCAGCAGCAACAGCAATAAGTGAGTATTCCCTGTTATGACCTTATCCCCGAAATAGCAACTAGCCAGCTGCTCATCCACACCACCATCATCACCACCACCACCACACACCATTACCACTACCACTACTACTACAACTACTACCACCACCACTAACTCACTACCTCCTCACCCTCAAACACACTTTCACCATTCCCCCCCTCCTCTCCCCTCCCCTCCCCTCCCTTCTCCTTTCCCCCCCTCCCACCCACACCCACCCCCTCTTCTTCTGTCGGGCAAGTCATCTGACGACTGGCTAATCTTGCAACCTGTATAGAGCTGATCTCTGTTGCTCTCGACAAAAATAGGGTGGCCCTAGCGTTACGTTCCTTCACCACCATCTATTCTTCCCCCC